>NC_053501.1:10540195-10645195 GCF_905171775.1 Rana temporaria | reverse complement strand
GTGTATTTCTACATACATATCTATCCTGTCTAGATAAATATCTATATTTCTGGATACATTTCCAAATTGCTGAATACGTGTTATTCTTTCTAGATAAACATATCTATATTTCTGGATGCATATCTTTATTTAGGGATACATATCTATCTTTGTAGATCAAACCCGGGCGCCAGGTTGCAATTGCGACTAAAATTAGCGACCTGATGCCTGGGGCGGTGCAGCTGGGGGTAACCTGTCTCCGTGCGCAACACCCATCCGCGCGATCGTGTCGGCCGGTAGTCGAGGCCACGGCTTTGTGGCCATCTGCAGGTCTATGCTTCCTTCAGGAAACTGGCGCCATCTTGTGGTGGCCGTTGGTATTACAAGACAACCAGCAATGCTAATGGAGCTTCCCCTGCCTGTTTTCATTGCCCAACAATCTCCTTCCCTTAGAACCCCCAAACATTATATTATATTCTATTATATTATAATATATATATATATATATATATATATATATTATTCTAACACACCCTGGAGAATAAAATGGCGGTCGTTGCAATACTTTCTGTCACTCCATTTTTGCGCAGCGGTCTTACAAGCGCACTGGGAAAAAATAAACCACTTCCATACCAGGCACTTAGGCACCTTCCTGCCCAGGCCAATTTTCAGCTTTCAGTGCTGTCACAGTTTGAATGACAATTGCGCGGTCATGCTACACTGTACCCAAACAATTTTTTTATAATTTTGTTCCCACAAATAGAACTTTCTTTTGGTGGTATTTAAACACCTCTACGATTTTTATTTTTTGCGCAACAACTAAAAAAAGACTGAAAATAATAATATTAATAATAATAAAATAATTAATTTTTTTCTGTTATTTTTTTGTGAATAAGTAAGTTTTCTTCTTCGATTGCGGGCACTGATATGGCGGCACTGATGGGCACCAGTGAGGCGGCACTGATGGACACCGGTGAGGCGGCACTGATGGGCAGCGCTGTATGAGGCACAGATGGGCACTCATAGGCGGGCACTGGGCATGGATGGGTACTGAGGGGTGGCACTGATGGACACTGAGGGGTGGCACTGAGGGCATTGCTGGGCATCACTTGTTTATCCCAGTGCCCATGTTGCCAGTCAGTGCCCATTTGTGGGCACTGATTGGCATCTCTCTCTTTTTTTCTTTTTTTTTTACTGCCCCTTTCCCTGGTGGTCCAGTGTGGGCTTCCCTGGTGGTCCAGTGTGGGCATCCGAGGGGGATCAGCGCGAACCCCCCGTCAGGAGAGCCGCCGATCGGCTCTCCTCTATTCGCGTATGTCAGACGCGAGTGAGGAAGAGCCATTAACGGCTCTTCCTGTTTACATCGTGATCAGCCGTGATTGGACATGGCTGATCTTTACCGAGATCGGAGATGCAGGGTGTCAGACTGACACCCCGCATCACAGATCGCCGTGCTGTGCGCCCCCACGGGTGCGCGCCGGCATGAAATCCTGCAGGACGTCAATAGACGCCCAGTCTGGATTTCACAACCACTTCCCGGACGTCAATTGTCCATTGACCGGGCGGGAAGTGGTTAAATAAAAAAATAAAAACACTCAGTTTCCGAGCCTTTCCGTCGTTTGCCGAGGTCAGCAGACGTTTTCTCGGGCCTTTCCAGCTGTTTCCAAGGCTCTCCAGCACCCCCCACCTCTGGCCGCATGCGGTATTGCATGCCATTGAAGTCAATGCGGAAACAAATTATTTTCATTTTCATTGACTTCTATGGGGAAACTCGCTTTGATATGCGAGTGCTTTGGATTACGAGCATTCTCCTGGAGCGGATTATACTCGTAAAGAGAGGTTCCACTGTATCTCTCTTTCTGGACAAATACTGTGTGTATTTCTGGACACATATCTATCGTTCTATCTAGATAAATATCTATATTTCTGGATACATTTTCAAATTTTGGGATACGTGTTATTATTTCTAGATACATATTTATATTTCTGGATGCATATCTTAATTTCTGGATGCATTTCTATATTTATAGATAAATATTTATATTTCTAGATACATATTTATATTTCTCGATGATATTTATCTAAAAATAAAAAAATATGTATCTAGAAATAAACATATATGCAGAAAAATAGATATGCATCCAGAAATATAAATATGTATCTAGAAACATAAATATTTATCCAGAGATATAGATATGCATCCAGAAATATAAATATTTATCTAGAGATATAGATATGCATCCAGAAATATAAATATTTATCTAGAGATATAGATATGCATCCAGAAATATAAATATGCATCTAGAAATAATAACACGTATCCAGAAATTTGGAACTGAATCCAGAAATATAGATTTTTATCTACAAAAATAGATCTGTATCCAGAAATATAGATATTTATCTAAAAATATAAATATGTTTCTAGAAATATAAATATGTATCCAGAAGTATAAATATTTATCCAGAAATATAGATATGTATTCAGAAATATAAATATGTATCTAGAAATATAGATATGTATCCAGAAATATAAATATTTATCCAGAAATATAGAGGTCTTCAGAAATATCTATATTTCTAGATACATATTTATATTTCTGAATACATATCTATATTTCTGGATAAATATTTATATTTCTGGATACATATCTATTTTTGTAGATAAAAATTTATATTTCTGGATAAATATTTATATTTCTGGATACATATCTATTTTTGTAGATAAATATTTATATTTCTGGATAAATATCTATCTTTCTGCATACATGTTTATATTTCTAGATACATATTTATATTTTTAGATAAATACCTATATTTCTGGATACTTATTATTTAGGTACTTGTATAGCACCGTCAATTTTATGTAGCACTTTACATATACAGGGCCAGATTCTTAGAGGAGATACGACGGCGTATCTCTGAGTTGTGCCGTCGTATCTATGCGCCTGATTCTTAGAATCAGTTACGCATAGATTTCTATTAGATCCGACAGGCGTAAGTCTCTTACGCCGTCGGATCGTAACTGCATTTTTACGCTGACCGCTAGGGGCGTGTACGCCGATTTCCGCGTCGAAATATGTAAATCAGCAAGATACGCGAATTTATGAACAGTTACGCCGTTTACGTTAGGCTTTTCCCGGCGTATAGTTACCCCTGCTGTATGGTGGCGTAAGTGCGGTGTACCAATATTAAGTATGGCCGTCGTTCCCGCGTCAAAATTTGAAAGAGTTAAGTCGTTTGTGCAAGTCGTCCGTGAATGGGGCTGGACGTCATTTACGTTCACGTCAAAACCAATGACGTCCTTGCGGCGTACTTTGGAGCAATGCACACTGGGAAATTCCACAGACGGCGCATGCGCCGTTCGGGAAAAACGTCAATCACGTCGGGTCAAGCCTGTTTTACATAACACACGCCCACCTCTTCACAATTTGAATTAGGCGGGCTTACGCCGGCCTATTTACGCTACGCCGCAACTTTTTTTTGAGAATACGGCACTTGCCTGTAAAAGTTGCGGAGGCGTAACGTAAATAGGATACGTTACGCCCGCACAAAGTTACGCCATTCTACCTGAATCTAACCCACAATGTACATCGGTCCCTACCCTCAAGGAGCTTACAATCTAAGGTCACTCACATTCATATACTAGGGCCAGTTTAGAACAAAAGCCAATTAAACTACCAGCATGTCTTTTTGTAGATAAAAATCTATATTTCTGGATATATTTCCAAATTTCTGGATACATATCTATATTTCTAGATACATATTTAGATTTCTAGATACATATTTAGATTTCTAGATACATATTTAGATTTCTAGATACATATTTAGATTTCTAGATACATATTTACATATCAGTATTTCTGGATCTATAACTAGATTTCAGTGGTGAGAACAGACATCTCTTGCCGTTTCTATTTTGGGATTTCTTTTTCCTGAGAACATTGCAGCTTCCAGTAGGACAATGATATTTCTTCCCCTCCTCGTCCTCTAGGCGGCTCATCTCTTTATTCAGATATAAAGACACAGGACTCCTGTATGAGGGTCCCAGCAGGCAAGGCCCGCCCCTCGTTCTCTGAATGGAAATATTAATCCATTTCAGCCGATCGCTGATGTTTATGACAGATCTCGCTGACACCAGAAATGCATGAAAATTCTCCCCGTCACATAAACATGTATGCTCAGCGCGTTTCAACGGTCAGCAAAAAAAAAAAAGACTGGGATCCGATCTGACATCAAGCCACCATTTACACGGGCATTTAGCCTCCCTGTGAATCCCAACTGCAAGGATTGACTTTTGCAAATTCCGGGAGATCAGGCGCAAAAAGGTGACTCGAGTATAAGCCGAGGGGGGCATTTTCAGCACAAAAAAAATATATATACGATATATTACATCTTAGTAGTTTATGGGCCAGATTCTCGTACATCCGCGTATCTTTGCGCGGGCGTAACGTATCCGATTTACGTTACGCCTCCGCAACTCAGACGGGCAAGTGCTGTATTCTCGAAGCACTTGCTCCGTAAGTTGCGGCGGCGTAGCGTAAATCGGCCGGCGTAAGCCCGCCTAATTCAAATGTGGGACGGGGGGGGCGTGTTTTATGTTAATGTTCTGTGATTGACGTTTTTCACGAACGGCGCATGCGCCGTCCGTGGAAATCTCCCAGTGTGCATTGCTCCTAATACGCCGTAATTTACGTTTTGACGTGAACGTAAATTACGTCCAGCCCCATTCACGGACGAATTTTCAAATTTTGTTGCGGGAACGACGGCCATACTTAACATTGGTACGCCGCACTTACGCCACCATATAGCAAGAGTAACTTTATGCCGGGAAAAGCCTAACGTAAACGGCGTAACTGTACTGCGTCGGCCGGGCGTACGTTCGTGAATTTGCATATCTAGCTGATTTACATATTTTGACGCGTAAATCAGCGTACACGCCCCTAGCGGCCAGCGTAAATATGCAGTTACGATCCGACGGCGTAAGAGACTTACGCCTGTCGGATCTAAGGGAAATCTATGCGTAACTGATTCTATGAATCAGGCGCATAGATACGACGGCGCAACTCAGAGATACGCCGTCGTATCTCTTTTGAGAATCTGACGATCTTAAATTAGCGATGGCAATACATAGAGGATAGCAGCCTCCACCAATCCGATGCCAGTTTACCAATTTCAGGCCAGAGACAAATTCTGATTGGTCGCTCTGCATTCATTTATATATAATTTTTATTTTATTTTTTCTGTATACTGTAGAATAATCCTTCAGGCCTTGCAGATATTTCCACGCTCGTCTAATGAGGCAGCGGTACTAGGAATGGTCCTGAAGGGGGGGGGGGTGGCCCCCGGGGGCCCGCAGCCAGCTGATCCCACTTCCAGAGCCCCAGAGAGGAACTACAACACCGTCATCTGCATTGTTGGGTGAAATCTTCCTTTCATCGCCGCCGTGGGTTTTACTGAATCCATGGAACGGCGTCAGAGCCCGGTAAATAATTGAGTGTAGGAGTCTATGAATGATTCAAATCCCGCCTGTGACCCACATTTATCAAAGACAAAGCCGGCCTTTAAATATCTCGTCTCTGTAGGTCAGGTGAAGAAGTGTGAACAAAAAAAAAAAAAGACTGCGGTGCAAATCGCGTCTGCGGACTTCAGCCCCAAAGTCATGACTTGTATACAGCGCACGCCTTCAGTGGAGTGTACAGAGGGCATGTGCAAAAGAAAATGTGCCATGGAAAGAAGGAAAGATGCAGGGGGGGGGGGGGGGGATTTGCTGATGTCCATGAAGGAAGGCATATACCGTATATACTCGAGTATAAGCCGACCCGAGTATAAGCCGACCCGAGTATAAGCCAAGGCCCTAATTTGAGAATGCAGAAGCCACTGCAAGCAGAAAAGAGGGTCAACAATGCCCATTTGCAGCTTCACTGTGCCCATTTGAACGCCTTACTGTGCCCATTCTGACTGTGCCCATTGCAGCCTTACTGTGCCCATTGTAGCCTTACTGGGCCCATTCTGACTGTACCCATTGCAGCCTTACTGTGCCCATTCTCACTATGCCCATTGCAGCCTTACTGTGCCCATTGTAGCCTTACTGTGCCCATTCTGACTGTGCCCATTGCATTCCTACTGTGCCCATTCTCACTATGCCCATTGCAGCCTTACTGTGCCCATTGTAGCCTTACTGTGCCCATTCTGACTGTGCCCATTGCATTCCTACTGTGCCCATTCTCACTATGCCCATTGCAGCCTTACTGTACCCATTGCAGCCTTACTGTGCCCATTCTCACTATGCCCATTGCAGCCTTACTGTGCCCATTCTCACTGTGCCCATTGTAGCCTTACCAGGCCCATTCTGACTGTACCCATTGCAGCCTTACTGTGCCCATTCTCACTGTGCCCATTGCAGCCTTACTGTGCCCATTCTCACTGTGCCCATTCTCACTGTGCCCATTGCAGCCTTAATGTGCCCATTGCAGCCTTACTGTGCCCATTGCAGCCTTACTGTGCCCATTCTCACTGTGCCCATTGCAGCGTTACTGTGCCTATTCTAACTGTGCCCATTGTAGCCTTACTGTGCCCATTCTCACTGTGCCCATTGCAGCGTTACTGTGCCTATTCTAACTGTGCCCATTGTAGCCTTACTGTGCCCATTGCAGCCTTACTGTGCCCATTCTGACTGTGCCCATTGCAGCCTCACTGTGCCCATTGTAGCCTTACTGTGCCCATTCTGACTGTGCCCATTCTCACTGTGCCCATTGCAGCCTTACTGTGCCCATTCTCACTGTGCCCATTGTAGCCTTACTGTGCCCATTGCAGCCTCAGTGTACCTGTACTCTTGACAGGATGCGGCATCCATTTTTCAAAAGTCGCGGCTTCCTCCTGGTCCCATTCGTTCCGTCATAGTCAGTGTACCTGTCGGGTCGCGGGCGTCCATTTTTCAAAAATCGCGGCTTCCTCCTGGTCCCTTGCATGATAGGCGTTTGACACTGTTCGTCTACCGCGTATCCCGGAGGTCCTCTCATCCTCGGACTCAGTTTCCCAGCAGACACTGTGTTCAGTGTTCCGCCAATCACGGACCTTCTTTTCTCCTCGGACAAGAGGACGTCCGTGATTGGCGGAACACTGAACACAGTGTCTGCTGGGAAAGTCCGAGCATGAGAGGACCTCTGTGATAGGCGGTAGCGGAACACAGGGTCAAACGCCTATCACGGACCAGGGGGAAGCCGCGACTTTTGAAAAATGGACGCCCGCGACCCGACAGGTACACTGACTCGAGTATAAGCCGAGGGGGCTATTTTCAGCCCTAAAAGAAGGGCTGAAAATCTCGGCTTATACTCGATTCTATACGGTATACTATTTTGTCAAAAGTATTGGGACGCCTGCCTTTACACACACATGAACTTTAATGGCATCCCAGTCTTAGTCCGTAGGGTTCCATATTGAGTTGGCCCCGCCCTTTGCAGCTATAACAGCTTCAACTCTTCTGGGAAGGCCGTCCACAAGGTTTAGGAGTGTGTCTATGGGAATGTTTGACCATTCTTCCAGAACCACATTTGTGAGGTCAGAGACACCGATGTTGGATGAGAAGGCCTGGCTCGCAATCTCCGCTCTAATTCATCCCAAAGGTGTTCTATCTGGTTAAGGTCAGGACTTTGTGCAGGCCA
Source organism: Rana temporaria (assembly GCF_905171775.1). Lineage (NCBI taxonomy): Eukaryota > Metazoa > Chordata > Amphibia > Anura > Ranidae > Rana > Rana temporaria. The sequence goes on along the minus strand of NC_053501.1, from coordinate 10,637,555 downwards.
GTCAAGTTCCTCCACCCCAAACTTGCTCATCCAAGTCTTTATGGACCTTGCTTTGTGCACTGGTCCAAATCATTTGGTGGAGGGGGGGTTATGATGTGAGGTTGTTTTTCAGGGGTTGGACTTGGCCCCTTAGTTCCAGTGAAGGGAACTCTTAAGGCGTCAGCATACCAAGATATTTTGGACAATTTCATGCTCCCAACTTTGTGGGAACAGTTTGATGACGGCCCCTTCCTGTTCCAATATGACTGCGCACCAGTGCATAAAGACATGGATGAGCGAGTTTGGGGTGGAGGAACTTGACCGGCCTGCACAGAGTCCCGACCTCAACCTGATAGAACCCTGTGCTGCACAGAAAGGGACTGGAAAAATCACTGTCCTCAGTCCCTTTCCCAAAAGTGAGACAGCAGGGGTCTGTTTAGGGGTCTTTCACCAAAGCCCCCCAATGGGGCTCCTAAAAAAAGTGTAAAAATTAAATAAACAATTGTAAAAAAGTAATAATAATATATAAACTACTAACACCAATCTCTGCGCTGTCCATTGAGATAGATAGATATTATTTGGGGGAGCACACCCTAATGCAATAGGCTGCACACACCTATGTTGTTACTATTGTGATTCGGAATTCGGATACATTCGAATAATAAAGAATTTTTCTGAATTCTGTTTTGGAATTAACCACTTTCCCACCGCGCTATAGAGAAAATACGTCTACAGCGCGGTGGAGTTGTTCTGGGAGGACGTCCCTGGGACGTCCTCCCAGAATCTTCCTCGGGCGCGCTCCCGGAATCGCGGTAAATTGCCGCTGATAGCGGCCGTTTACCACGTGATCGCTCCGTCAAATGACGGAGCGATCACTTGTAAACAAACCGGCGTCTCCACGTTCGGTACAGTGTGAGAGGAGGGTGGGGGGGGGGGAGCGGGTGGCAGCAGCACTGTGGGCTGGATCTGTGACAACTGCAGTCACAGATCCATCCCTGCGCAATACTCTGCAATACCCCCCAATACTCTGCAATACCCCCCAATACGTCGCCTATGGGGATTTTTAAGTAGCGAAGTTTGGCGCAATTCCACGAGCGTGTGCAATTTTGAAGGGTGACATGTTGGGTATCTATTTACTCGGCGTAACTTCATCTTTCATAGTATGCAAAAACATTGGGCTAACTTTACTGTTTTTTTATTTTTTTTAAGCACAAAACATATTTTTTTTTTAAAAAACACGCGTTCAAAAAATTGCTGCGAAAATACCGTGCAAGATAAAAAGTTGCAACAACCGCCATTGTATTCTCTAGGGTCTTTGCTAAAAAAGCATATATATATATATATATATATAATGTTTTGGGTTTCTAGGTAATTTTTTATCAAATAAATTATGATTTTTCCATGTAGGAGAGAAGTGTCAGAATTGGCCTGGGTGCTCCAGAACGCCTGATGGTGCTCCTTGCATGTTGGGCCTCTGTATGTGGCCATGCTGTGTAAAAGTCTCACACATGTGGTATCGCCATACTCGGGAGGAATAGCAGAATGTGTTTTGGGGTGTAATTTGTGGTATGCATATGCTGTGTGTGAGAAATAACCTGCTAATATGACAGAAACAAGATTTATTTATTTTTTTCAGAATTTTCAGTCTTTTTTCTTTTATAGAGCAAAAAATAAAAACCGCAGAGGTGATCAAATACCACCAAAAGAAAGCTCTATTTGTGGGAAAAAAAGGACAAAAAGTTCAGATGGGCACAATGTTGTATGACTGAGTAATTGTCATTCAAATTGTGAGAGCACCGAAAGCTGAAAATTGATCTGGTTAGGAAGGGGGTTTAAGTGCCCAGTGGTCAAGAGGTTAAATAAATCACACATATCTAGAGACAACCTCCCTTACTCCCCTACGTTATAGAGATGGGTAGCAGGTCCCAGGATTACATTTTAAATTTTATTTTTGTATGCACAATGTACAGGACAGAGGCGGCTCTCTAATTAGGCGGCCACCTAAGGCCTCGCACTCACAGGGGCCTCGCGCCCGCCAAATTTGCCTGAGCTCGATCACTTATACGGACTGACCAACTGGCTCCAGGGGCCATCTTTAAAAGGCACACCGGGCGGGTTGCAGGTCCATGTGGGGCCCTAAAGCAGCTGAGCTGCTCCTTCAGCCCGCGCCGCTCGCTATCCTCTTTCCAACCTCACAAAGCCTAGAGCCGCCTCTGATACTGGAAGCCCCCCCCCCCCCCCCCCCGGGCAATGTAATTCCCTCACCATGTGCCGCATCAAATGATGGTCTTACCTTTGTGTTGTCTTCACCTTCCAGGCTGGATACAGGAAGGGACAAAACTGTGGAGAAGAACGTCAACCAATCAGAATACTAATAAACTCAATTCATATGATAGCAACAATTCAACATACATCATACTAATATTATTCCCGAATTCCCGGTATCACCCGAAACCCCGATGCACCCACATAACCAGATAGGTGGGGTTTGCATTAGAAGGTGGTCATCAATGGCTGCCTATGATCTCCTCCCATTACTGGGATGGGGTGACCACGTGTCCCCGGATTGCCCGGGGACAGTCCCGCATTTTGCAGGTCTGTTCCGGGCACCTTCATTCCAGGGCAATACAGTGTCCCGGAATGAAACTGACACAGCCCCCCCCCCAATCCGATGCCCCCAAAAAAAGGCCGCCACATCACCGCTTTACTCACTGACAGTACTTGTCTTGGCCGGGAATGCCTGGAGGAGCAGAATCCCGCCCCCTGCTTGTGATTGGAGAAATGATAAATCCCGCCTCTTGTTTCCAATCACTGTGCTGTGATTTGTTACTGATTTTTGGGAAGGGGGGGGGGTCCCTGAATTGTAGTTTGGAAACGTGGTCACCCTATACTGGGAGCTTGTGGCTGGCCAGTAAAAAGGAGCAGCAGAAGAATGAAGAGCTCTTCTCTCTGTCACTTTTCTCTCTCTCTCCTTTTATCATCATGTTTCTTACTCTGTTGTACAATTGATTGCCTCTTTGTGCCATTCCTCCCTCCCCGCAGCGCAGTGTACCCGCGTCTTCCTATAGACTTCTATTAGATTGTGCGTTTCTGATGCATTTTACAAAAGCACACAAAACGTGCATCATGCGGAAACGCAGTGCACGGGGAAACACGACGCTGGCGCTTGTGTAAATCCGCATATAGCGGGCCGACCCATTGTACTGAATGAATGATGCAGCAGCGAGAGAATGGCCAGACTACGCAGCTCCAGCATCCTAAAGCTTCCGTCAGCCAGTATGCTGTGGAAGGGTTTTGGACCCCCATACCCCCCCCCCCTCCTTATCTACTCCCCTGACACCCCTGTTAGTGTTAAATGGTTTGCCTTAACCCTCTAACTGCCATTTTTGCTGGATAGCTTGGTCTGGTACAGAAAGTTGACAGATTATATAGCGCATGTGTTGCGCTATATAAGTTTTCATTCATTCATAACAGACTTATTGGCAGGATCACCAAAAAAAAGAAAAACAGCATTTTTGCTTGCACATGATTGGACGATGGAAGTCAGCAGATCTTTTGCTCATTTACTAAGCTCTGGAGTAACTGCACAGTCCATTTGCGAATTAACCACTTAAGGACCGCCTCCTGCACATATACGTTGGCAGAATGGCACGGCTGGGCACAAGCACGTACAGGTACGTCCTCTTTAAGTGCCCAGCCATGGGTCCGAAGCTCCGCGGCCGCGGGACCCGATCGCCGCTGGAACCCCACGATCGGTCCCCGGAGCTGAAGAACGGGGAGAGCTGTGTGTACATACAGCTTCCCCGTTCTTCACTGTGGCGCCGTCATCGGTTGTGTGTTCCCCAATATAGGGAACCACAATCAATGACGTCACACCTACACCCCCCCCCCCCTACTGTTAGAAACACAGATGAGGTCACACTTAACCCCTTCAGCGCCCCCTTGTGGTAACCCCTTCAGCGCCCCCTTGTGGTAACTCCCAAACTGGCATTGTCATTTTCACAGTAAACCGTGCATTTTTAATGCATTTTTTGCTGTGAAAATGACAATGGTCCCAAAAATGTGTCAAAATTGTCCGCCACAATGTCACAGTCACGGAAAAAAAAAAAAAAAAATTGCTGATCGCCGCCATTAGTAGTAAAAAAAAATAATTAATAAAAATGCAATAAAACTATCCCCTATTTTGTAAACGCTATAAATTTTGCGCAAACCAATCGATAAACGCTTATTGCGATTTTTTTTCCCAAAATATGTAGAAGAATATCGCCCTAAACTGAGGGGGAAAAAAAAAATAATTTTATGTGTTTTTGGGGGATATTAATTATAGCAAAAAGTAAAAAAAATATTGATTTTTTTTCAAAATTGTCGCTCTATTTTTGTTTATAGCACAAAAAAGTAAAAACCGCAGAGGTGATCAAATACCACCAAAAGAAAGCTCTATTTGTGGGGAAAAAAAAGGACGCCGATTTTGTTTGGGAGCCACGTCGCACGACTGCGCAATTGTCAGTTAAAGCGACGCAGTGCCGAATCGCAAAAACTGGCCCGGTCCTTTACCTGCCTAAAGGTCCGGGTCTTAAGTGGTTAATGAATACAATTTATACAAGCGATTTGCCAGCAGCCTCCAGCCATTCACAAAGGTGTAGTTAAGCTTCGGATGAGTCGAATGGAAAACTTGAGACGGATTCCTCCTCCTCCCGGGGCTCTTCATTGATCCGTCCCGCCACCCCCCTCCGTCCTCAGAGGTGACCTTGCCAATTTATTTCCCTCTGTGTCACCGTCTAAAGAACTCTTAAGAGGCCGGAGGCTATTTATATACAATATTAAATTCCGTAGCGATGATTGCATCCTGGAGCGTGTCGCTGCACCACCTGCACCCCCTCTATAGGGAGTACCCCTGTCCTTTAATCACACTGCCTTCTGACGTCCTATTTGTGTCTTTATGTACACCAGTAAATAACAGGTATAAACAACAACCTCCCGTCCCCCCCCCCCCGTCCCATGTCTGCTGTTGGAGATAATACTAGAGAACTGAGCAAAGACACCAAATGATTGCTCTGGAATCTAGAACGTTCCATTGGTCACATACATCACCGATCTCATTATCATACATAGGACACAGCAGAGAGGTGATAGAGCTAGAAATGCCTCCAACTCGGAGATGATCGAGAACAATGACTATGTGCCCCCTGGCAGTGGAGGGGGTCCTGATGCTGAGATGTGTGTCCCCCGGTCAGTAATGGGGGTCCTGATGCTGGGATGTGTGTCCCCCGGTCAGTAATGGGGTCCTGATGCTGGGATGTGTGTCCCCCGGTCAGTAATGGGGTCCTGATGCTGGGATGTGTGTCCCCCAGTCAGTAATGGGGGTCCTGATGCTGGGATGTGTGTCCCCCGGTCAGTAATGGGGGTCCTGATGCTGGGATGTGTGTCCCCCGGCAGTGGAGGGGGTCCTGATGCTGGGATGTGTGTCCCCCAGTCAGTAATGGGGTCCTGATGCTGGGATGTGTGTCCCCCGGTCAGTAATGGGGTCCTGATGCTGGGATGTGTGTCCCCTGGCAGTGGAGGGGTCCTGATGCTGGGATGTGTGTCCCCCGGTCAGTAATGGGGGTCCTGATGCTGGGATGTGTGTCCCCCGGCAGTGGAGGGGGTCCTGATGCTGGGATGTGTGTCCCCCAGTCAGTAATGGGGTCCTGATGCTGGGATGTGTGTCCCCCGGTCAGTAATGGGGTCCTGATGCTGGGATGTGTGTCCCCCAGTCAGTAATGGGGGTCCTGATGCTGGGATGTGTGTCCCCCGGTCAGTAATGGGGGTCCTGATGCTGGGATGTGTGTCCCCCGGCAGTGGAGGGGGTCCTGATGCTGGGATGTGTGTCCCCCAGTCAGTAATGGGGTCCTGATGCTGGGATGTGTGTCCCCCTGGCAGTGGAGGGGGTCCTGATGCTGAGATGTGTGTCCCCTGGCAGTGATGAGGTCCTGATGCTGGGATGTGTGTCCCCCGGTCAGTAATGGGGGTCCTGATGCTGGGATGTGTGTCCCCCGGCAGTGGAGGGGGTCCTGATGCTGGGATGTGTGTCCCCCAGTCAGTAATGGGGTCCTGATGCTGGGATGTGTGTCCCCCTGGCAGTGGAGGGGGTCCTGATGCTGAGATGTGTGTCCCCTGGCAGTGATGAGGTCCTGATGCTGGGATGTGTGTCCCCCGGTCAGTAATGGGGTCCTGATGCTGGGATGTGTGTCCCCCGGTCAGTAATGGGGTCCTGATGCTGGGATGTGTGTCCCCCGGTCAGTAATGGGGTCCTGATGCTGGGATGTGTGTCCCCCGGTCAGTAATGGGGGTCCTGATGCTGGGATGTGTGTCCCCTGGCAGTGATGGGGCCCCGATGCTGGGATGTGTGTCCCCCGGTCAGTATTGGGGGTCCTGATGCTGGGATGTGTGTCTGTCAGTGATGGGCCCCCGATGCTCAGCTGCATGTCCCCTGGCAGTGAAGGGGTCCTAATGCTGGGATGTGTGTCTCCTGTCAGTAATGGAGCCCCGATGCTGGGATGTGTGTCTGTCAGTGACGGGCCCCCGATGCTGGGATGTGTGTCTGCTGTCAGTGATGGGGCCCCGATGCTGAGCTGCATGTCCCCTGGCAGTGAAGGGGTCCCAATGCTGGGATGTGTGTCCCCTGGCAGTGATGGGGCCCTGATGCTGGGACGTGTGTCCCCTGGCAGTGAAGGGGTCCTAAAGCTGGGATGTGTGTCCCCTGGCAGTGATAGGGTCCCGATTCTGCTATGTGACCCCTGGTAGTGATGGGACCCTGATGCTGGGACGTGTGTCCCCCTGGCAGTGATGGGGTCCTGATGCTGGGATGTGTGTCCTCTGGCAGTGATGGGGTCCTGATGCTCGGCTGTGTGTCCCCTGGCAGTGATGGGGTCCTGATGCTGGGACGTGTGTCCCCCTGGCAGTGATGGGGTCCTGATGCTGGGATGTGTGTCCCCCTGGCAGTGATGGGGTCCTGATGCTGGGATGTGTGTCCCCTGGTAGTGATGGGACCCTGATACTGGGACGCGTGTCCCCTGGCAGTGAAGGGGTCCTAATGCTGGGATGTATGTCCCCTGGCAGTGAAGGGGTCCTAATGCTGGCACTCAGAAGGGCACCCAGTAAAAGGTGACCTTGTACAATACTTGTGATGTGAGCCTCAGAATTGGCTCCCTACGCCGACTTCCATCCAAACCCCCTTGGAAAGTCCCGCTGTAATCCTATTTAGCCGTGTCTGCCGCAGGTCATCCCAAGGAGGTGCTGAAGATGCAGTACCATGCCCAGCCGCTGTCCTTGGTGCTGAAGATGCAGTACCATGCCCAGCCGCTGTCCTTGGTGCTGAAGATGCAGTACCATGCCCAGCCGCTGTCCTTGGTGCTGAAGATGCAGTACCATGCCCAGCCGCTGTCCTTGGTGCTGAAGATGCAGTACCATGCCCAGCCGCTGTCCTTGGTGCTGAAAGGACAGAGACTGCAGACAGCCCAGCGTCCCCCCCCCCATTGGCACCCAACACACACATATTGGCACCTACCTTGTGCCACACACAGGGCGAGGGACAGGACTCCTACAGAGAGCATCCTGGGATCCGGCTGGCTTGCAGTCTGCTGGGAAATGCTGCAATCACTCCTTGTGTCCGATCCCTACACAAAACACAAGGGGACAATGTTACTGCAGGGGAGAGGACTGGAGAAGAAGAAGACAGAGGAGACAGATTAGAGAGATCTGCCTAAGAGGATGAGAAGCATAACCACCTTCCTCCCTCCCCTGTTCGCTCTTGGTGCCTAGTGAGCACTGCAGCATTGGGTTATATATGCCAGAGCTGGTGGAAGTGACATCATGCAGCCCCCACCTCCCCACCCTCTGGGGCTCTGTGGAGCAGAGGAGGGGGGAGAGGGGAGGTGGAGGGAAGAGGCTGAGCAGCTCTGCTTTGTATGGGTGGCGTGCACTTGTCACCTAGAGCGCCGCGCGCAGGCATGGTGAAAAACTGCTGTACAAGGGGGCATCGTGTGTGGCAATGCCAGAGGACTGGTCAAAGCAATGGTAACTGCAGATCAACAATTCTGAATGCAAAACAGTGAAAAGCATCCTCTGATAGGGAACAATATTGGGGTACAGCGTTGGCCAGAGTTACAGAGAAAAAAAAGATTTGGGGGGTGCTTATTTCAGAGGATTGCAAAATGAGCTCATAGTGTGGTCAGGCATTGGGGAAAATGAAGAAAATTCTGGGGTGCATCACTAGAGGGATCACCAGCAGGAGGAAGGAGGTCCCAATTCCTCTATATAGATCTTTATATCACTGGAGGGGTCACCAGCAGGAGGAAGGAGGTCCTGATTCCTCTATATAGATCTTTATATCACTAGAGGGATCACCAGCAGGAGGAAGGAGGTCCCAATTCCTCTATATAGATCTTTATATCACTGGAGGGGTCACCAGCAGGAGGAAGGAGGTCCCAATTCCTCTATATAGATCTTTATATCACTAGAGGGATCACCAGGAGGAGGAAGGAGGTCCCAATTCCTCTATATAGATCTTTATATCACTAGAGGGATCACCAGCAGGAGGAAGGAGGTCCCAATTCCTCTATATAGATCTTTATATCACTAGAGGGATCACCAGGAGGAGGAAGGAGGTCCTCGTTCCTCAATGTAGATCTTTATATCACTAGAGGGGTCACCAGGAGGAAGGAGGTCCTGATTCCTCTATATAGATATCTATATCACTAGAGGGGTCACCAGGAGGAAGGAGGTCCTGATTCCTCTATATAGATCTTTATATCACTAGAGGGGTCACCAGCAGGAGGAAGAAGGTCCTGATTCCTCTATATAGATATCTATATCACTGGAGGGGTCACCAGCAGGAGGAAGGAGGTCCTGATTCTTCTATATAGATCTTTATATCACTAGAGGGGTCACCAGCAGGAGGAAGGAGGTCCTGATTCCTCTATATAGATCTTTATATCACTAGAGGGGTCACCACCAGGAGAAAGGAGGTCCTGATTCCTCTATATAGATCTTTATATCACTAGAGGGGTCACCAGGAGGAAGGAGGTCCTGATGCCTCTATATAGATCTTTATATCACTAGAGGGGTCACCAGGAGGAAGGAGGTCCTGATTCCTCTATATAGATATCTATACCACTAGAGGGGTCACCAGCAGGAGGAAGGAGGTCCTAATTAGGGGCGGACTGACCATTTGGGCACTGTCCAAGGGCCCCATGCCACTAGGGGGCCACATCAGGGTTACCAGCCTCAGTAAAATCATGGACAGTATGTAAAAATCTGTGTTTTAAAAAAAATCCCAAGATTATAGCTGCCCCGCCTCTCCAGTACCTTTTCAGTGTGTGTGTATACTGTGTGGCCCCATAATCTATTGCCCGGGGGCCCCATAATCTCCTACTTCCCGGGGGCCCCATAATCCCCTACTGCCTGGGAGCACCATAATCTCCTACTGCCCGGGGGCCCCATAATCTCCTACTGCCCGGGGGCCCCATAATCCCCTACTGCCCGGGGGCCCCATAATCTCCTACTGCCCGGGGGCCCCATAATCCCCTACTGCCCGGGGGCCCCATAATCTCCTACTGCCCGGGGGCCCCATAATCTCCTATTGCCCGGGGGCCCCATAATCTCCTATTGCCTGGAGGCCCCATGAGTTGTCAGTCCGCCCCTGGTCCCGATTCCTCTATACAGATCTTTATATCACTAGAGGGATCACCAGCAGGAGGAAGGAGGTCCCTATTAGGGGCGGACTGACCATTCGGGCCCCCATGCTACAAGGGGGCCCCATCAGGGTTGCCAGCCTCAGTAAAACCAGGGACAGTATGTAAAAAAAAATCAAAAAAAAATCTGTGTTTTTAAAAATCCCAAGACTATAGCTGCCCCGCCTTTCCAGTACCCTTTTCCGTGTGTGTGTATACTGTATGTATGTATGTATGTGTGTGTATACTGTGTGGCCCCATAATCTATTGCCTGGGGGCCCCAAAATCTCCTATTGCATTGGGGGCCCCATAAGTTGTCAGTCCGCCCCTGGTCCCGATTCCTCTATACAGATCTTTGGTTGGACCTCATTTAGAATACTGTGTCCAGTTTTTGAAACGAGTAACAAAAGTGGAAAGTTCAGGACTAACCTTAGAAAGTATGATTTTACAGAAAGAGTAGTTGATGCTCGGAGCAGACTTCCAGCAGAGGTGGTAAGTCAGTCAGTAGAGAAACATTTTCAGGGCAAACAGTCCCCCTCCGACATTGCTGAGTACAGTAGGTGGTGGAGGGTCTCACATCGCTTCCCAGATGATGCACCAATTCTAACCACAATGAGACAGATTGGGGGACAGATCTGGTGCAGCTGTGCATGGGAGCCAATCAGCTTCTAACTCCAGCTCGTTCAATTAAGCTTTGACAGAAAAACCTGGAAGCGGATTGGTTTCTTTGCACAGCTGCACCAGATTTTGCACTCTCTGGTTTTAGTAAGAGCCGGTTCACACAGGGCCGATCCGCCCTATAGGCTCAATATGCAAGCCGCTTAGGGCCCCGCAAAGCTGTGGAGGGCCCCCCAAATTACTAGAGCCCCCGCCTGATGAGAAGTCATCTTCGGCCCCTCACTGCGCTTCTCAACTCGCTGGCTGCATGGGAGAAGAGGTAAGAAGTCAGCAACCCCCCCCCCCCCCCCGCGCTTCTAACTTTAACGTAAGATTTAATTTCCGACAGCAGAACACCCCCTCCCCTCAACTTTATTCTCTGATGTGACATGTCACTGTCGGCAGTGCCCAGGGGCGGACTGACCATTAAGTCACTCGGGCACTGCCCGAGGGCCCCATGCCACTAGGGGGGTTGCCAGGCTCAGTAAAACCAGGGACAGTATGTAAAAATCAGTTTTTTTTTTTTAGATCTGTCCCTGATATGTCCGAAACCGACATGCTTTTGATGTGAGATTTTAGCTGCTCCGCCTCTGCACTGCCTCCTGGCGTGGTGGCCATCTGTAAGCCCGGGGGGCCCATAATCTTCTATTGCCCGGGGGCCCCATGAGTTGTCAGTCCGCCCCTCCCGTCCCCTTTCCCCCCCCGCTTCTCAACTTTAATGTGACATGTCATTTCCGGCAGCACATTTTCGCCCCCCCCCCCCCCATCTGCTTCTTAACTTTAATGTGACATGTTATTTTGCTTAGGGCCCCAGGGAGGTCAGGATCGGCACTGGGTTCACACTACCGCGACCTGGGGGGGCGACATGACAAATTGCATTGAAGTGAATGAGAGCCGTCTTAATGCACACTACTGAAGTCGCTCCAACCTCAGAAAAGGTTCCTGTGCTACTTCAAGGCGACTTCTAGGCGACTTGTACCCATTGATTTCAATGGAAGTCGCCTCCAAAGTCGGATCACTGTCTTAACTGAAGCAACTTTCCAGGAAGTGAAAATAGTTTTCTAAGTCAAACCCCTCCCTCCCACAGAGCTGATTATTATGTGATTGGCCACTGGAAAAGTCGCCTGTCCTGGAGGCAGTGGCGTAGCGTGGGGTTGTCAGTGCCTGGGGCGAGGCAAGTAATTTGCGCCCCCCTGACCCATGGACTTACTTATTTCTAGCTAGCTCCAGTCTGGTCACATGATCTGCTGTGTGAGACAGTAGGTGGCTGTAGGGAAGAGGAGAGCCGGCTTGATAATGACTGGTGAAGCCTGGAGTGGTGACATCATGCATATGTTGCTATTTCCCATCTGTTGTTGGCGCTCCCTCCTCTCCACACTCGTGACAGCGCCCCTCTAAATTTTGCGCCTGGGGCGGTGGTCCCCCTTGCACCCCCCACGCTACGCCACTGCCTGGAGGCGACTTGAAGTTGCGTTGTAAGTCACTCCAAGTAGCTCTGAAGTCGCACTCAAGTCGTCTCCAAGTTGCCATGTAAAGTCGCGCTGGAAGTCGTGTTGCCCCGATGTGAATCGGCACTCAATCAACCCTCATTGTCATCATTACCATAACCGGCATGTATCCCTCGCATCTGACACCATCCATAAAATAATCATTTCACCCCTTCCCGCCGAGCGTTGGCATATATGCCGCCTCGGCTTTAGGGGGCTATACTGGTGTGAGGCTGCAGGCATCATCCCTGTACCGTTATTTAGGGCCATTTCACACTGGGGCAGCGTCAGCGGTAAAGGTATTTAGCAGCTCTTTACCATCAATTTCATGGTGCTATTCGGCCTCTAGCGGGGCAGTTTTACCCCCCCGCTAGCGGTCGAGAAAGGGTTAGAAACCACTGAAAAGCGCCTCTGCGGAGGAGCTTTGCCGGCGATATAGCCGCGATGCCCCATTGATTTCAATGGGCTGGAGAGGTGGAGGAGCGGTATACACACCGCTCCAAAGATGCGGCTAGCAGGACTTGTTTTATCGTCCTGCTAGCGCACCGCTCCAGTGTGAAAGCCCCCGGGGCTGTTTAGGGTCGCTTTGCAGGCGCTAATTTTTGCGTTATAGCGCCTGCAAACCGCTCCAGTGTGAAAGGGGTCTTGGAGCGGGCGATCGGCTTTCCAGGGATAACAACCGATGCCACTCGGTTGTTATCCCGGAGAAGCGGGAGGGGACATCCCCCCCCTCCTGCCACATTCCGCCGCTCTTACCTCCCGTCCCACCGGGGGAGACCCCATCCACGATCGGCCTCTTCCGGCGTCTAGACACAGACTGGCACGAAGTCTGAAACTGCTTCGTTCCATTCTGTATGTAAACACGGAAGCGACGTCACAACGTCACTTCCGGTTTATTCAGCTGACGTCACAACGTCACTTCCGGTTTATTCAGCTGACGGCACAACGTCGCTTCCGGTTTATTCAGCTGACGTCACAACGTCACTTCCGGTTTATTCAGCTGACGGCACAACGTCACTTCCGGTTTATTCAGCTGACGTCACAACGTCACTTCCGGTTTATCCAGCTGACAATGGCGCCAGTTTTAAAAAAAATATACAGTATTCAGAATCACCGTTTTTGGCGATCTGAAAACTTTGAAGTGCAAAGGAAGGATTTGAGGTCTTTTAGACCTTCCGACCCCTCCATAAAGAGTACCTGTCACCACCTATTACTGTCACAAGGGATGTTTACATTCCTTGTGACAGCAATATTGCAATAGGCACAGAGGCGACAAAGGGCACAGTGGCATCAATGGGCACAGTAGTGACAATGGGCACAGTGGCAACAATTAAAGGGCACAGTGACAGGCACAGTGGCAACAATGGGCACAGTAGCGACAATGGGCACAGTGGCATCAATGGGCACAGTAGTGACAATGGGCACAGTGGCAACAGTTAAAGGGCACAGTGGTGACAATTGGCACAGTGGCGACAATTGAGGGGCATAGTGGTGACAATGGGCACAGTGGCGACAATTGAGGGGCACAGTGGCTGCGTTTGATGGCATGGCACTGTGGTGACAATTGATGGCATGGCACAGCGACTGCGTTTGATGGCATGGCACAGCGGCTGCGTTTGATGGCATGGCACAGTGACTGCGTTTGATGGCATGGCACAGTGGTGCGAATTGATGGCATAGTGACTGCATTTGATGGCATGGCACAGTGGTGATAATTGATGGCACAGTGGCTGCGTTGACACAGACACTGGCTGTGTTTGATGGCATGGCACAGTGACTGCGTTTGATGGCATGGAACAGCGACTGCGTTTGATGGCATGGCACAGCTACTACGTTTGATGGCATGGCACAGCGACTGCGTTTGATGGCATGGCACAGTGACTGCGTTTGATGGCATGGCACAGTGGTGCGAATTGATGGCCTAGTGACTGCATTTGATGGCATAGCACAGTGGTGATAATTGATGGCACAGTGGCTGCGTGTGATGGCATGGCACAGTGACTGCATTTGATGGCATGGCACAGTGGTGACAATTGATGGCACAGTGACTGCGTTTGATGACATGGCACAGTGGTGACATGGGCACAGTGAGGCTGCAATTTTCTTCTTTTTTTTTTTTTTTTTTTACGTTTGCGCCCCCCCAAAAATTTTGAGCACCAGCCGCCACTGCAGTGGACCTGTCACCAACTTTTACAAGTAACCTTGTCTGTACAGTATGAACACATTTGTGGCCTGTTACAAGACGCAGCAACTGTATCATTTTCCAGAAAAGCTCCACTTTTAATCATGAAGAAGCCGCCCTTGAACTCCATGACTGGGGCCGCTGTGTTGTATAGTCAGCCGTGGACGTGGCTTTCCTTCCTTCATGAACCTGCGGCGCCCTGTGTACCTGGACAGGAATACGAGACGTTTCCCTCAATCCCGGGATTAAGCTTCATCCTGCGCACCTTCTGTGGCCACCGGAAAACATCTGCTCCTCCATTATTGAACTGTTTCTCATTAACTTTTCCCGGCTTGGACTTATATCCAGGAGTCGCCGCTATGGCTCAGGTTACAGGGAAGCAAGCGATAAGTGAAAGGCGCTGGGGACAGAAATAAACGTTCGTTATATAACATAAAGCATTGCAGAAGTGATCAAATAAATCTAACACAAAAAAAAAAAATCTCTCTGGCCAATATCTGACTGCACATGTATTTCTATATAGTTTCCATATACTAACCGTGGATCCTACAGCTGACACTCAGGGGTATATATATATATATATATATATATATATATATATATATATATATATATATATATATATATATATATATATATATATATATATATATATATATATATATATATAAAAATTCATACATTAAAACAATGGTTTGAGAAAATACAACATTGTGGCCACTAGATGGAGCTGATGATCAATAAAAAAATATTCCTATGATCCTCGGTGCCATCTACAGGACACAGTAAGGTATTATCCCATTCAATGGAGAACATTAGCCCTGTAGAGGAAATAGCCTTATGGCATTCAGTTTTGCCCCATTTCCACAGAATGGGGTAGATTCAGAGAGCAATTGCGTCTGCGTAACCATAGTTACGCAGCGCAATTGCTTACTTGCCCCGGCGTATCGAATGCTCCTGATTCAGGAACCCCGATACGCCGACTGCAGCCTGAGAAATGACTGGCATAAGGCTCCTTATGCCGTCATATCTTAGGCTGCATTCTTACGCAGGCCGCTAGGTGGCGTTCCCGTTGTGGTCAGCGTATAGTATGCAAATTGCATACTAACGCCGATTCACAACCCTACGCGAGCCCTGCGTACGCAGTTTACGTCGTTTGCGTACGTCGGTTTTTGCGTAAGGCTGCCCCTGCTATTAGCAGGGGCAGCCAATGCTACGTATACCCGTCGTTCCCGCGTCGCGAATTTAAAATTTAACGTCGTTTGCGTAAGTGAATCGTGAATGGCGCTGGACGCCATTCACGTTCACTTTGAAGCAAATGTCGTCCTTGCGACGTCATTTGCCGCAATGCACGTCAGGGAAAGTTTCCCGACGGAGCATGCGCACTACGTTTGGCGCGGGAACGCGCCTAATTTAAATGATCCACGCCCCCTACGGGATCATTTAAATTACGCGCCCTTACGCCGGGCATTTTTGAGGAGCGCCCACGCAAATTACGTGGCTACTGCTTCGTGAATGAAGCGTATCGCAGATAATTTGCGGGGTCGCAGGGCAAAAACGGGACGCTGCGCCTCCGTAAGAAGTGCGCAGCGGTACCTGAATCTGCCCCAATGTATGTAATGGCAATTTAACTTGACAAATAGCTCTAGTCTCTGGATCCTGGTATGGTATGTACAGGTGATCACAGAGTGCTGGGCACGGGACTGCATAATACACAGAGCGCTGGGCACGGGACTGCATAATACACAGAGCGCTGGGCATGGGACTGCATAATACACAGAGCGCTGGGCATGGGACTGCATAATACACAGAGTGCTGGGCACGGGACTACATAATACACAGAGCGCTGGGCACGGGACTGCATTCTACACAGAGCGCTGGGCATGGGACTGCATAATACACAGAGCGCTGGGCACGGGACAGGCTCTCTGGGGACCCTGGTGTAAGGGGGGGCTCTCTGGGGACTCTGGGATAAGGAGGGGGATTTCTGGGGACCCCAATGTAAAGGGGGTGCTCTCTGGGGACCCCAATGTAAACGGGGCTCTCTGAGGACCCTGATGTAAACGGGGCTCTTTGGGGACCCTGGTGTAAGGGGGGGGCTCTCTGAGGACTCTGAGATAAGGAGGGGGCTCTCTGGGGACCCCAATGTAAAGGTGTAGCTCTCTGGGGACACCGATGTAAAGGGGGCTCTCTGAGGACCCTGATGTAAAGGGGGGCTCCTTGGGGACCCTGATGTAAGTGGGGGGCTCTCTGGGGTCCCTGAAAAAAAGCAGTTTATACTTACAGTGGAATGTTTTTACTTATGTTCTTTTGCGCAATTGCCTATAGTTTGTATACTGTTTTTGTGCGTGTTCGCAAAATTAAAGCGGGCCGGTCTGGATGAAGTCCAGGGCCAAATTTGTTTCCCAGTCCAGCCCTGGTTGTCAGCAGTTTGGAATATCTGATCTCTGTATTCAGACTGGGAGGAAGTGGTTTATGACGAAAGCACTCGGGCGGAGTGTGTGACGTTTCGTCACACTGTCCTTCTGTAGAGAAAAGAAAAGAGTACTGTGATCTCTATGAGAGGTAAGAAATACCCGGAGGTGTGACACGGACACATCGCTGAGCGTGAAAAATTCTGATGCTCGGCCCCCTTTAATAAGTTGGAATTGTGTATTTTTTGCACAGCACACTTTGGCCCAGGTTCTCAAAGGGCTTACGACGGCGCAACGCCATGTCTGCCGTCGTAAATCCTAATCTGGGCCGTCGTATCTATGCGACTGATTCTTAAAATCCGTTACGCATAGATATCCATTAGATCCGACAGGCGTAAGTCTCTTACGCTTCCGGATCTTAAATGCAATTTTTTTTTTTGACGCTAGGTGTCGCCTCCGTCGTTTTCCCCGTCGAGTATGCAAATTAGCTAAATACGCGAATTCCCGAACGTACGTGCGGTCCACGCAGTGAAGTTACGACGTTTACGTTAGGTTTGCGCGGCGTAAAGTTGCCCCTGCTATATGAGGGGCGACCCATGTTAAGTATTGGCCGTCGTTCCCGCGTCGAAATTTATAAAATTACGTTGTTTGCGTAAGTAGTCCGTGAATGGGGCTGGACGCCATTTACGTTCACGTCGAAACCAATGACGTCCTTGCGACGTCATTTGCAGCAATGCACCCTGGGATATTTTTCGAACGGCGCATGCGCAGTACGTTCGGCACGGGAACGCGAATTTAAATGCTCCCGGGCTTGCGCCGGGTGATTTACGCTACGCCGCCCCAACTTTACAGGCAAGTTCTTTGTGAATAAAGCACTTGCCTGTAAAACTTGCGGCGGCGTAACGTAAGTGAGATACGTTATGCCCGTGGAGTTTTACGCCCATCTACGAGGATCTGGGCCTTTCTGTCCATCTGTATCGTATTTTTCCCCGGTGTTATATTTATAACACAAAATGATACAATGTCGCTACTTTGTAGAAAAATTAATGATCTAATTGGTTTGCTGTCTGCAATTCGCGGGGACTGTTTGGTCCTCCGCGCGGTCTGGTTCTATAAACGCCTCGCCGTGCGCTGCACCCCCGATGACCTCACAAAGCCTATAGATTGTCGGCAAACAAGACGTCTGTATGTGTTTCCATGTCCATACATTCACCTGTATACTCAGCTGCCGTGTGATGTCATTGCGCCCCTCCATTGAATCTTCTCTCCAGGTGCTCGATGGTCAGAGGACCGGCAGACAAATGGAGAGACAATGGCCCGGATTCAGGTAGATTTGCCCCTTAGTTACGGAGGCGCAGGGCAGCGTTTTTGCCCTGCGCCCCCGCAAATTTCCTGCGCTACCCGCGATTCACAGAGCAGTAGCTCCGTAAATTGCGTGTGCGCTGTGTAAACTTGCCCTGCGTAAGGGCGCCTAATGTAAATGATCCCGTAGGGGGCGGGAATCATTTAAATTAGGCGCGCTCCCGCGCCGAGCGTAGAGCGCATGCTCCGTCGGGAAACTTTCCCGACGTGCATTGCGGCAAATGACGTCGCAAGGACGTCATTTGCTTCAACGTGAATGGCGTCCAGCGCCATTCACGAATCACTTACGCAAACGACGTAGATTTCAAATTTCGTCGACGCGGGAACGACGGGTATTCTTTAGCATTGGCTGCCCCTGCTTTTAGGATGTGCAACCTTACGCGAAACCCGACGTACGCAAACTACGTAAATTGCGTACGCAGGGCTCGCGCAGCGTTGTGAATCGGTGTTAGTATGCAATTTGCATACTATACACTGAGCACAACGGGAACGCCACCTAGCGGCCATCGCTAGAATGCAGCCTAAGATATGCGTGGCATAAGAGCCTTATGCCACGCAGATTTTAGGCTGCAGTCGGCATTACGATGTTCTTGAATCAGGAGCATTCGTAACGCCGGGGCAAGTAAGCAATTGCGCTGTGTGACCTATGGTTACACAGGCGCAATTGCTTCTTGAATCTGGGCCAATGAGGGACATTCTGTCCAGTGTGTGCGAAGACAGCTCTAAAAACATCCATTCACAAAGGAGCAACTTTTTGGCTAAATTAGCAATGCCCGTTAAAGGGGCACTCTGCCCAAAAGTGGTCCCAGATGCTCCAGCAGTGAGATCCCGCTACTATAATTCCCAACTCTACTCTTCTCCTCCTGGGAGTTTTCGGTGTTCCCGTCCCCCGCTTTCCCAGTTACTTCTGCCCATAGGTGTGCGTAGCCTGTTGCATTAGGGTGTGCACCTGAAAGCTCAAAAACACGGTACTGATCTCTCACTGTGTTCATTCAGAAAGGGAAGGGGCCGGTAATTGACATTACCCCCTTCCTTACTCATTCTGAAATATCATCTATTAGCCAGATTCAGGTAGCTTTACGCCGGCATATCAGTAGATACGCCGACGTAACTCTGAATCTATGCCGTCCTAAATTTAAGCGTATTCTGGAAACCAGATACGCTTAAATTAGGCTAAGATACGAGCGGCGTAAGTCTCCTACACCGTCGTATCTTAGGGTGCAATATTTAGGCTGGCCGCTAGGTGGCGCTTCCGTTGAGTTCGGCGTAGAATATGTAAATGACTAGATAAGCCGATTCACGAACGTACGTGCGCCCGGCGCAGTAAAGAAACACCGTTTACGTAAGGCGATTCCCGGCGTAAAGATAAAGCTGCCCCCTAGGTGGCCTAGTCAATGTTAAGTATGGCCGTCGTTCCCGCGTCGAAATTTTTTAATTTTACGTTGTTTGCGTAAGTCGTCCGTGAGTGGGGCTGGACGTAATTTACGTTCACGTCGAAACCAATACGTCCTTGCGGCGTACATTGGAGCAATGCACACTGGGATATGTACACGGACAGCGCATGCGCCGTTCGTAAAAAACGTCAATCACGTCGGGTCACCAATCATTTACATAAAACATGCCCCCTCATCCTCATTTGAATTGGGTGCGCTTACGCCGGCCCCATTTAGGCTACGCCGCCGTAACTTGGGAGGCAAGTGCTTTGTGAATACAGTACTTGCCTCTCTGACTTACGGCGGCGTAACCTAAATACGATACGCCGCCTCAAAGATGGGTCCGGCTACCTGAATCTAGCTATATGTGTGCCCACTGCAGTAGCCAATGGGAGAGGAGGGAGGCCAGCCATGCTGTGGGAGGGGGCAATGGGCAGCAGGGGGAATCTGCACTGCAGGGAGTGATTAGGGTGTGCCTGGGCGCACCTGGCACACCCTGTGCGCACGCCTATGCTTCTGCCACATTCTAGAAAGAAATCTCCCTGGAACCCTTCATAATGGGCACAGCAGGTGTGCAGACCCGGTAACTCAGCACAGTGGTGGTGGGAACCCCTCATAATGGGCACAACAGGTGTACAGACCCGGGAACTCAGCACAGTGGTGGTGGGAACCCCTCATAATGGGCACAACAGGTGTACAGACCCGGGAACTCAGCACAGGGATGGGTGGAACCCCTCATAATGGGCACAACAGGTGTACAGACCCGGAAACTCAGCACAGGGATGGGTGGAACCCCTCATAATGGGCACAGCAGGTGTACAGACCCGGGAACTCAGCACAGTGGTGGTGGGAACCCCTCATAATGGGCACAACAGGTGTACAGACCCGGGAACTCAGCACAGGGATGGGTGGAACCCCTCATAATGGGCACAGCAGGTGTACAGACCGGGGAACTCAGCACAGGGATGGGTGGAACCCCTCATAATGGGCACAGCAGGTGTACAGACCCGGGAACTCAGCACAGGGATGGTGGGAACCCCTCATAATGGGCACAGCAGGGATACAGACCTGGGAACTCAGCACAGTGATGGTGGGAACCCCTAATGGGCACAGCGGGTGTACAGACCCGAGAACTCAGCACAGGGATGGTGGGAACCCCTCATAATGGGCACAGCGGGTGTACAGACCCGAGAACTCAGCACAGTGATGGTGGGAACCCCTAATGGGCACAGCAGGTGTACAGAGCCAGGAACTCAGCACAGGGATGGTGGGAACCCCTCATAATGGGCACAGCAGGTGTACAGACCCAGGAACTCAGCACAGTGACGGTGGGAACCCCTCTTAATGGGCACAGAAGGTGTACAGACCCGGGAACTCAGTACAGGGATGGTGGGAACCCCTCATAATGGGCACAGCGGGTGTACAGACCTGGGAACTCAGCACAGGGATGGCGGGAACCCCTCATAATGGGCACAGCGGGTGTACAGACCCAGGAACCCAGCAAAGGGAAAGTCGGAATCCCTCATAATGGGCACAGCGGGTGAGAGAGCAGAGTGACAGAGAGATTAGCTCATCAGTCTAATGCTTCTACTTTCATCGTCCAATCACAGGCCTCCAAAGGATTTGTATTTCTGTCCATCCAGTCCTGAGATTTACACAGCCCTGCTGGTACATGTGCCCCTTATGTGAGAGTGGAAGGAGCATTGAGTTCTGGAACCTGTGCGGGGCACAAAGACGATCGGCTCTGCTATATTACACCATCTGATGAGAACGACGGGGGGAGGGGGGGATTTTATTACTATATTGTGTGACATTTCTTGTGGTTTCTGTCCTTTAGTTGATGTTTCCTGAGGAAAATATTTGCTTTTCATATAGAGAACAATGGGCCGTCTCCTGAATAGCGGGTAAGAACAGAGCAGATGGTTTGTAATCTGCGCTGAACGGCGTACATTGGAAGAACACG
The DNA here is from genome assembly GCF_905171775.1 of Rana temporaria. Taxonomy (NCBI): domain Eukaryota; kingdom Metazoa; phylum Chordata; class Amphibia; order Anura; family Ranidae; genus Rana; species Rana temporaria. Next base: position 10,616,368 of record NC_053501.1, on the reverse strand, counting down.
CAGGATTGTTGTAAGATCTGAGTCACATCCAATGTTCCGGATCGTCAGGATCGGCCAGGATTTTTAATTACTGAAGAGATGAAGATCGGCGACACCGGATATTTTCACTCGTAAAAAAAAAAAATGCAAATTTGGTCCAAAATTTCTGTTATTATGGTCCTTTTTATTTCATATTAACTTTGTCATTAGCTAAGAAATACATTTTTATTTTGTCTATGGATTGTCTTAATTGTCTGAAAAAAAAAAAGAAGGAAGACAATCCATAGACAAAATGACCACTTAAGGACCGCCTCCTGCGCATATACGTCGGCCTCTTTAAGTGCCCAGCCGTGGGTCGCGGGCGCGCACCCGCGACCCGGTCCGAAGCTCCGTGACTGCGGGACCCGTTTGCCGCTGGAATCCCGCGATCGGTCCCCGGAGCTGAAGAACGGGGAGAGCTGTGTGTAAACACGACTTCCCCGTTCTTCACTGTGGCGCCGTCATTGATCGTGTGATCCCTTTTATAGGGAAACACAATCAATGACGTCACACCTACAGCCACACCCCCCTACAGTTAGAAACACAAATGAAGTCACACTTAACCCCTTCAGCGCCCCCTAGTGCTTAACTCCCAAACTGCAATTGTCATTTTCATAGTAAACAATGCATTTTTTTGCTGTGAAAATGACAATGGTCCCAAAAATGTGTCAAAATTGTCCGCTGTGTCCGCCATAATGTCGCAGTCACGAAACAAATCGCTGATCGCCGCCATTGGTAGTAAAAAAAAAAAAAAATGATAAAAATGCAATAAACTATCCCCTATTTTGTAAACGCTATAAATTTTGCGCAAACCAATCGATAAACGCTTATTGCGATTTTTTTTTTACCAAAAATAGGTAGAAGAAGACGTATCGGCCTAAACTGAGGAAAAAAAAAGTTTTTTTATATATTTTTGGGGGATATTTATTATAGCAAAAAGGAAAATATATTGCATTTTTTTCAAAATTGTCGCTCTATTTTTGTTTATAGCGCAAAAAATAAAAACCGCAGAGGTGATCAAATACCACCGAAAGAAAGCTCCATTTGTGGGAAAAAAAGAAGACAATTCTGTTTGGGAGCCACGTCGCACGACCGCGCAATTGTCAGTTAAAGCGACGCAGTGCCGAATCGCAAAAACTGGCCGGGTCCTTTACCTGCCTAAAGGTCCGGGTCTTAAGTGGTTAATGAACACAAGAGATTTTTGTAGCAGCTACAGAATGGCTCTCGGCATTGTGAGAGGGATCAGAGAGATCTGTGTCTGGATACAATACTTCTTTCTTCAGAGACTATTAGATGGTGCGACAGAAGTCTGCGCTGGATATTACCAGGATCTACTGAAGCTGGAGATTCTGTGGGCGAAAAATCTGTGGAATCGCCGTGACTCGGATCTTTCATTGGATACATTTCTATCTGAACAATACTAATGGAAGTGATTGTGAAGCTGCTGCAAAGTTGCTGGAGGGAAGGATTAAAAAACAGATGAACAGTGCTGATTGCATTATTATTATTAGATTGTCCTAAAAGGTTACAGTCCCTGAGGGCCACACCTGACCAGAGATGGGCAGATATCTTCCCATTGATCCTGCGATTGAAAATGCCTTTTTTATTCGCTCACATGTTCTTACATTTTGTAAGAGGGCTTTTTTTTTAAACAGATTGTTCAAAGAAAGACTAAGAAACCTCTTGCTTTATTCTTCCATAAAGCAAATTGTTCAAAAAGTATTCCCTTAAAGTTTTCTCCATGAAAATTCCTGTGCAGGAAAATAAGTGGAGGCCCCCCCCCCCCCCGTGCCCCCCATTCCAATCACCACTTGTCTCCACCCCTACCCACCTCTGTCCCTTGGTTCCAACCCCTACCCACCTCTGTCCCTTGGTTCCAACCCATACCCACCTCTGAGAACTGTCCCTAGTTTCCACCCCCTACCCACCTTTGAGCACTGTCCCTTGGTTCCAACCCATACCCACCTCTGAACACTGTCCCTAGGTTGCCTCCCCCACCCACCTCTGAGCACTGTCCCTAGGTTCCAACCCATACCCACCTCTGAGCACTGTCACTTGGTTCCAACCCATACCCACCTCTGAGCACTGTCCCTTGGTTCCAACCCATACCCACCTCTGAGCACTGTCCCTTGGTTCCACCCCCTACCCACCTCTGAACACTGTCCCTTGGTTCCAACCCATACCCACCTCTGAGAACTGTCCCTAGTTTCCAATTCCACCCCATACCCACCTCTGAGCACTGTCCCTAGGTTCCACCCCATACCCACCTCTGAGCACTATCCCTTGGTTGCCACCCCCTACCCACCTCTGAACACAGTCCCTAGGTTGCCTCCCCCACCCACCTCTGAGCACTGTCCCTTGGTTCCACCCCAAACCCACCTCTGAACACTGTCCCTAGGTTGCCTCCCCCACCCACCTCTGAGCACTGTCCCTTGGTTCCACCTCAAACCCACCTCTGAGCACTATCCCTTGGTTGCCTCCCCCACCCACCTCTGAGCACTGTCCCTTGGTTCCACCCCATTCCCACCTCTGAGCACTGTCCCTAGGTTCCACCCCATTCCCACCTCTGAGCACTATCCCTTGGTTCCATCCCCTACCCACCTCTGAACACTGTCCCTAAGTTGCCTCCCCCACCCACCTCTGAGCACTGTCCCTAGCTTCCACCCCCTACCCACCTCTGAGCAGAGTGCCTTGGTTCCACCCCCTACCAACCTCTGAGCACTTTCCCTAGGTTCCACCCCATACCCACCTCTGAGCACTGTCCCTTGGTTCCACCCCCTACCCACCTCTGAGCACTGTCCCTAGGTTCCACCCCCTACCCACCTCTGAGCACTGTCCCTAGGTTCCAACCCATACCCACCTCTGAGCACTGTCCCTAGGTTCCACCCCATACCCACCTCTGAGCACTGTCCCTAGGTTCCACCCCCTACCCACCTCTGAACACTGTCCCTAGGTTGCCTCCCCCAACCACCTCTGAGCACTGTCCCTAGGTTCCACCCCATACCCACCTCTGAGCACTGTCCCTTGGTTCCACCCCTACCCACCTCTGAGCACAGTTCCTAGTTTCCACCCCCTACCCACCTCTGAGCACAGTCCCTTGGTTCCACCTTCTACCCACCTCTGAGCACTGTCCCTAGGTTCCACCCCCTACCCACCTCTGAACACTGTCCCTAGGTTGCCTCCCCCAACCACCTCTGAGCACTGTCCCTAGGTTCCACCCCATACCCACCTCTGAGCACTGTCCCTTGGTTCCACCCCTACCCACCTCTGAGCACAGTTCCTAGTTTCCACCCCCTACCCACCTCTGAGCACAGTCCCTTGGTTCCACCTTCTACCCACCTCTGAGCACTGTCTCTTGGTTCCAACCCATACCCACCTCCGAGCACTGTCCCTAGGTTCCACCCCCTACCCACCTTTAAGCACTGTCCCTTGGTTTCACCCCCTACCCACCTCTGAGCACTGTCTCTTGTCTCCACCCCCTACCGACCTCTGAGCACAGTCCCCTGGTTCCACCCACCTCCCAGTGCCACCCCTTTTAGAGAATACAGAACCATTTCGTGGTGCTAAGTAATTTGTATGGAATTTGTGGTGCTACATAGTCCTGACCCCTTCACTCTATACATTATCATTTCGTGGTGCTAAGTGATTTGTATGGAATTTGTTATTGATAACAAGAAAAGCAATAAAATAGATTTTCTGCAGCCAGAAACAATAAACTCCCCCAGTAATAATCGATGCCTTGCAACATAATATTCCCCCAGCAACAATAGATCCACCTCAGCAACAATAGACCCCTGCCAGCAACTTGCATCTCCCAGCAGCCAGCATTAATAGACCCTCCAGCACCCAGCAACAATAGATCCCTCCCTCAACAGTCGATATCTCCCAGCAACGATTGACCCCCAGGAACAATATATCGCTTATCAGGAACAATAGACCCGCCCCAGCAACAATAGATCCACCTCAGCAACAATAATTTCCTTATGTTGTATGTTACATAGTCCTGACCCCTTCACTCTATACATTATGTTGTATGTGATATAGTCCTGACCCCTTCACTCTATACATTATGTTGTATGTGATATAGTCCTGACCCCTGCACTCTATACATTTAGGTAGATTCAGTAAGAGTTAGGCCGGCTTATCAGTAGATAAGCCGACCTAACTCAGAATCTACGCCGACTTATGTTTAAGCGTATGCTCAAACAGAGATACGCTTAAACATATCTAATATACGACGGCTTGCGCCGTCCTATCTTAGATTGCAATATTTTGGATGGCCGCTAGGTGGCGCTTCCATTGCGGTCGGCGTAGAATATGTAAATGAGTAGATACGCCGATTCACGAACGTACGCCCGGCCGACGCAGTACTTTTACGCCGTTTACGTAAGAGATAGGCCGCGTAAAGTTTGAGCTAGACCCTATTGGAATAGTAATGTCAAGTATGGCCGCCGTTCCCGCTTCGAAATTCGATTTTTTTTTTACGTCGTTTGCGTAAGTCGTCCGCGAATCGGGATTTACGTCGTTTACGTCCACGTCAAAATCAATAGGCACGTGCGGCATACTTAGCCGCAATGCACACTGGGAAATGTAGGTGCCCGGCGCATGCGCAGTTCGCAAAAAACGTCAAAAACGTAAGGTCAAGCCTCATTAACATACAACACTCCTCCCTCAAACACATTTGAATTAGGCGCCCTTACGCCCGCCGATTTAGGCTACGCCGCCGTAACTTAGCAGGTAAGTACATTGTGAATCATGTACTTGCCTAGCTAACTTACGGCGGCGTAGCTTAAATGCCTTAAGCTACGCCGCCGCAAAGTTAGGCATAGGTACCTGAATCTACCTAATTATGTTGTATGTTACATAGTCCTGACCCCTCACTCTATACATTATGTTGTATGCTGCATAGTGCTGACCCCTGCACTCTATACATTATGTTGTATGCTACATAGTCCTGACCCCTTAACTAAAATCACAGGGCCAGATTCACAAAGAGATACGACGGTGTATCTCCAGATCCCCCATCGTATCTCTGACTTACACTGGTCCTATCTATGCGCCTGATTCATAGAATCAGTTACGCATAGATAGGACTAAGATCCGATAGTGTTACAATGTGTTACACTGTCGGATCTTTTTTTCAATTTAAAAATGGCGCCGGGGGCGTTCCCGCTGATTTACGATAAATAATATGTAAATCAGCGAGATACGCGAATTCACGAACGTACGCGGACCCGTCGCAGTGTTCTTACGTCGTTTCCGTAGCGGTTTTCCGTCGTATACTTACTCCTTCTTTTATCAGGCGCAGCCAATGTTAAGTATAGCCGTTGGTCCCCGGTTTAAATTTAAATTTTTTAACGTCGTTTGCGTAAGTCGTTCTCGAATACGGACGGACGTCGTTTACGTAAGCGTCGCAACCACTGATGTCCTAGCGACGTCAGTGGGAGCAATGCACGCCGGGAAATTCCCCGGACGGCGCCTGCGCATTTAAATCGGCGCGGGAACGCGCCTGATTTAAATAGTACACTCCCCCTAGCCGCGGAATTTGAATTCCGCCGGGGGATTTAGGATCCGCCGTCGCAAGTTTGGAGGTAAGTTGTTTGTGAATTAGCCACTTGCCTCCTAAACTTGCGGGAGCGGATCTTAATTCACGTAGAACGAGCGGATCTATAGATCCGCTGAGCTACGTGAATCTGGCCCACGGTTGTGGGAGGATTGATTATTTACACACATTGTGAAATGTTCCGTAGAACTTTAATTAATTCTCCTATTGTCCTTTATTGAGGGAAACTTTACCGGATTTGGAAGTGAAATTTACGACGACAATTCTCTTATGTAAACGGAATTTTAATTTCAGCACAACATATTGCAAAACAGAACGGAGATTTCCTTGTGCCGCCGCCAAAATTTCCTCTCCGTGGATACGCTGGAAAGTGGAGGAGATGAATCACCGTCGCGTTCTTATCGGGGCGGTGAAATGAGTTTACACACAATTAACTGACACCGCCGGTTATTAACTCCCCTCATAGCTGGAGCCAGTTCTTGTTGGTAAATCCCAGTCTGGCCGTCCAGTGTGCCGGGACTGAGCCGGGACTGTGCCGGGACTGTGCCGGGACCGTGCCGGGACCGTGCCGGGACTGTGCCGGGAAATGAGCCGGGACTGTGCCGGGACTGAGCTGGAACTGAGCCGGGACTGGGGGGACAATTGTATTGAGGCCGGCCGCCGGGGACATTTGAATAGGAAAGTTCTCTTCCTAATTTGTATTACCGTATTTATCGCGGTATAACGCGCTCCCGCGTATACCGCGCACCCCTAAAGTGGCCCCCAATCCTGTGGAAAAAAAGTTTTTTTGTACTTACAGTTTTGGTGTCTTGCGCGGCGTCTATCGGCGGCCTCGTCGGGTCCGGCGTCCTTCTGCGGCTTCGGGTGTCCGTCTTCGGCGGGTCTGGTGTCCGTCTTCGGCGGGTCGGGGGTCCTCTTCGGCGGGTCGGGGGTCCTCTTCGGCGGGTCGGGGGTCCTCTTCTGCGGCTTCGGGTGTCCTCTTCGGCGGGTCTGGTGTCCGTCTTCGGCGGGTCGGGGTCCTCTTCGGCGGGTCGGCGGTCCTCTTCGGCGGGTCCGGCGTCCTTCTCCGGCGTCCTCGCGGCGTCCTCCCCGCTCGTTTCCCGCCACGAGTTTGAATACTGCGCCGGCATATACCGAGCGCAGTACACTCGTGAATCTTCGGGCAGGCTCGGCAACTGTCGCGCTGACGTCCTGTACGTTCAGAGGCGCCGAGACTGCCTGAAGATTCACGAGTGTACTGCGCTCGGTATATGCCGGCGCAGTATTCAAACTCGTGGCGGGGAAAGCGGGTATCGGCGTATATCGCGCACCCACGATTTTGCCCTGATTTTCAGGGCAAAATAGTGCGCGGTATACGCCGATAAATACGGTATTTGATTTATTTGTAATTATCTTTAGTCAGGGCCATGCAAGGTGTAGATGGGGGGTGGTTGTTTGTCACGTCCTCCGTGTTCCTCTCCTTGTTGGGCGCCAAGCAAGGGTCACATGAGAGGTCTGCCCCTAAGGTGGGTTCTTCTGGGCTTACGCTGGGCACCTTCTACAGGGCCACTTTACTACACATTGGGGAACCTTGTTTTCGTCTTCTTCAATGCCCCGGGGGCAAGGCTGAGGTCCCTGTAGGGGAAGACTCGACCTTGAGACAGGCTTCTATTCTCAAGAGATGAAGGTACACCGTGTACAACCATAACCGTCCTTCAGTCCATGTACATCTTCTCTGTGATGTGCATTTAGGAGTGACATGATGAGCTCTGTCCAGTGGCGTACTCAGTGGGGGGCAAGGGGGGTGGGCCGCCCAGGTGCCACACACTGGGGGGGAGGGTGTCAGGCTGGCGCCCTGCCTCTGTCCACATCCACCTGTCCAGTGTTTTCCACCACTACTTCCAAGTAGCGGAGTGGGCTCCACGTTTGCGCTTAAAGCAGAGGTCCACACCTCCGCTTTCCAGAACCCCAACCCCTCCGTTGTCACATTTGGCACCTTTCAGGGGGGAAGGGGGGGGTGCAGACACCTGTGTAATACCGGTATTTGCAACCACTTCCGGGGATAGACTCCCGCGGGAGTTACGCCCCTTCGCGTCGCCCCCCGCTGTCTTCTGGGAAACACAATAGTCCCTGGAGACATCGGTGCAGGGCCGTCTTTAAGGCAAAAGGGGAAGCTGCCCTGGGCCCTGTCATTGTTGTGGGGCCCAAAGCAGCTGCCTCATACTTACCAACTATCCCAGTTTAAATTCCCTTGTCCCTTGAAGTTTTAGTCCTGTGCTGTGTCCCGAGATCTCAGTGTGAAGTGCTGCTACTAATGCTGCCCAGCTCTGCCCTATTGTTGTGTACAGATGACTCACCCGCAGACCCTGTGTTTATATGTAAATAACCGCCATTCATATGTAAATAGCTGGAGCATTCATACGTAAATGGCGGTGGCATTCATATGTAAATAGCCAAGGCCGGCAGCATTCATATGTATATCATGCAGTGAAGAGATGAAGTGCTGTAACCTCTAGCAACCAATCAGTGAGCAGTATTACTGTACAGTAATCTCTAGCAACCAGTCAACAAGAAGAAATCACGTGCTGTAACCTCTAGCAACTAATCGGTGAGCCGTAATGTGTGGTGTAACCTCTAGCAACCAGTCAACAAGAAGAAATCAGGGGCTTAAACCTCTAGCAACTAATCGGTGAGCCGTAATGTGTGGTGTAACCTCTAGCAACCAGTCAACAAGAAGAAATCAGGGGCTTAAACCTCTAGCAACTAATCGGTGAGCCGTAATGTGTGGTGTAACCTCTAGCAACCAGTCAACAAGAAGAAATCAGGGGCTTAAACCTCTAGCAACTAATCGGTGAGCCGTAATGTGTGCTGTAACCTCTAGCAACCAGTCAACAAGAAGAAATCAGGGGCTTAAACCTCTAGCAACTAATCAGTGAGCCGCAATGTGTGCTGTAACCTCTAGCAACCAGTCAGTAAGCGGTAATGATATGCTGTATAGTGTTGCTCACGAATATTCGTATTGCGAATATTCGGCTCGAATATGGCATATTAGAGTATTCGCGAATATCTCGAATTTCGCGAGCCAATATTCGCTATTCCGAATATAAAAAAAAAATTGCGAAATTTCGCTAATGCGAATTTATTGCGAACATTTTGCGAATTTTTTTTTTTTTTTTCTGATTGGCTCTGATGCAAAAGAATTGCGGAGAAAGTATTCTTGAATATTCGGAAATCGAATATTCGGAATATTTTATCAAAAAAAATACGTTGTGAAATATTTTGTGGTAGGAGAACTCTGATTGGCTCTGATGCAAAAGAAGGGCGGAGAAAGTATTCGTGAATATTCGATTTCCGAATATTCGAGAATACTTTCTCCGCCCTTCTTTTGCATCAGAGCCAATCAGAAAAAAAAAAATAAAAAATTCGCAAAATGTTCGCAATAAATTCGCATTAGCGAAATTTCGCAATTATTATTTTTTTTTTAAATATCACGAATATTCGATTTTAGCGAATATTTCACGAATATTCGGCTATATATTCGTGATATATCGCAAAATCGAATATGGCGTATTCCGCTCAACACTAATGCTGTAACCTCTGCCAACCAATCGCAATCACTGCCGGATCTGATACAGTCAACTGATTATAAGTCTAGCTGATACTTATTGTATGTCTCGGAGCAGGTGGAGAGCAAAATTGCATGGGGGGGGGAGGGGCCCAAGATTTTTTCTGCCTAGGGTCCAATCAACATTAAAGATGGCCCTGACAGCGGGGACCAGTGGGGGGCGCAGTAGGGAACCCGGGCAGTGAAGCCGCAACGCTTCACTTCCTGATTCCCTCACCGAGGATGGCGGCGGGGGCAGCCAAGAAACTCTTGAACAGTGGCGGCTGGTGGTTTCTGTTTGGGGGGGTGACAGACAACCGGACCCCCCCCCCCCACGGCAAACCAACACCCCCCCCCCCAGCTGTCTGCCGGTCGGTCCACTGGCACTTACGCCATCTAGGCGGGGATCGGGCATCCTAGGAGTGGCCGGGGATCAGGGCACCAAGCAGCGGCAGGGATTGGGCATCCAACCAGCAGCGGCCAGCGGCTCTTCTCCTCCTCGCTTCAGCTGTGCATCTCCTCCCCTCCTCTTAGGCATCCAATAGGATCGCCTGTTCTTTCAGCCAATCGGGTGATGGGCAACAGACCCGCATCCCGATTGCGACAGTGAATATTCATTTCAAGGGGGGTGGGGGCAGAGGAATTTGGGGAAATTTGTAGTAGGAGGGGAGATTGGAGGGGGGGGGATTTGTGCTGGTGGGAGGATTTGTGCTAGGAGGGGAAATTTGTAGTAGAAGGGAAGATTGGAGAGGAGGGGTACAGGGACTTGTGCTAGGAGGGGAAATTTGTAGTAGGAGGGGAGATTGGAGGGGGGGGGGGGATTTGTGCTGGTGGGAGGATTTGTGCTAGGAGGGGAAATTTGTAGTAGGAGGGGAGATTGGAGGGGGGGGATTTGTGCTGGTGGGAGGACTTGTGCTAGGAGGGGAAATTTGTAGTAGGAGGGGAGATTGGAGGGGGGGGGATTTGTGCTGGTGGGAGGATTTGTGCTAGGAGGGGAAATTTGTAGTAGAAGGGAAGATTGGAGAGGAGGGGTACAGGGACTTGAGCTAGGAGGGGAAATTTGTAGTAGGAGGGGAGATTGGAGGGGGGGGGGATTTGTGCTGGTGGGAGGATTTGTGCTAGGAGGGGAAATTTGTAGTAGGAGGGGAGATTGGAGGGGGGGGGGATTTGTGCTGGTGGGAGGATTTGTGCTAGGAGGGGAAATTTGTAGTAGGAGGGGAGATTGGAGGGGGGGGGGTTTGTGCTGGTGGGAGGATTTGTGCTAGGAGGGGAAATTTGTAGTAGAAGGGAAGATTGGAGAGGAGGGGTACAGGGATTTGTGCTAGGAGGGGAAATTTGTAGTAGGAGGGGAGATTGGAGGGGGGGGGATTTGTGCTGGTGGGAGGATTTGTGCTAGGAGGGGAAATTTGTAGTAGAAGGGAAGATTGGAGAGGAGGGGTACAGGGATTTGTGCTAGGAGGGGAAATTTGTAGTAGGAGGGGAGATTGGAGGGGGGGGGGATTTGTGCTGGTGGGAGGATTTGTGCTAGGAGGGGAAATTTGTAGTAGAAGGGAAGATTGGAGAGGAGGGGTACAGGGACTTGTGCTAGGAGGGGAGATTTGGTAAGAGAGAATTTGTGCTGATGGAGGGGGGGGGGGATTTTGGCTGTGTACGATACTTGGGGAAATGTGTGCTATGGGGGGGGGGGGCTTTGGGGAGAGATTTTTCCAAGGTTTTTTTGGGAGGGGGGAAGTTGTGCCGGCAGGAGGAATTGTGCTAGAAGAGAAAATTTAGGGGAGAGAGGATTTGTGCTAGGTGGGGGATATTGCATGCTAGGAGGGGGATTTGGGCTGGGTAGTAAAATTTGGGAGATTTGCTTTAGGAGGGGGATTAAGTAGAGATGGGTGCTAGTGGGGGATGGGGGCGTGATTGTGCTGGTGGGAGGATTTGTGCTAAGAGGAGAACTTTGGGGGAGAGAGGATTCATGCTAATGGGGGGGGGGGGATTTTGTGCTAGGAGGGAGATTTGCGCTAGGCAGGACACTTAAGGGGGGATTTTTGCTAGAAGGTGGGATTTGGGACAGGTAGGACACTTGGGGAGATTTATGCTAGGAGGGGGGATTTGGAGAGAGATTTTTGCTGGGGGGATATATTTTATGAGGGGGAGGATTTGTGCTAGAAGGGGGTATTGTGGAGATATTTTTGCTAGGAGTGTTTGCTGGTGCACGGAATTGTGCTAGGAGGGGTAATGTGGGGGGGAGAGAATTTGTGTTAGGATGGGTGATTGGAAGAGAGTTTTTTTTTGGGGGGGGGGGGCAGGAGTTGTACTGGCAGGAGGAATTGTGCTAGGAGGCAACATTTGGGGGAGAGAGGATTTGTGCTAGTAGGGGGTGAGGAGTGGGAAGGGGAGGAGGTTTTCATGCTAGCAGGGGGATTTGGGCTTAGTAGCACAGTTGGGAAGATTTGTGCTAGGAGGGGGGGATTGGAGAGAAATTTTTGATTTTTGCTGATGATGGATTTTTCTTGGGGGGGGGGGGGAGTTGTTGTGCTGGCGGGAGGAGTTGTGCTAAGTGGGGGGATTGGGGGTAAGTAGGACACTTGGGGAGATTTTTGATAGGAGGGGGGATTGGAGAGGGATTTTAGATTTTTTTTCCGGGGGGGGGGGGGTTGTTGTGCTGGCGGGAGGAGTTGTGCTAGGAGGGGGGATTTGGGGTAAGTAGGTGAATTGGGGAGATTTGTGCTAGGAGGGGGGATTTGTAGTAAGTAGGGAACTTGGGGAGATTTGTGCTAGGAGGGGGGATTGGGGAGACATTTTTGCTAGAGAGGGATTTTTTTGAGGGGGGATTTGGAGTAAGTAGGACACTTGGAGTAAGTAGGTGACTTGGGGAGATTTGTGCTAAGAGGGGGGATTTTGAGTAAGTAGGGCACTTGGGGAGATTTGTGCTAGGAGGGGGGATTGGAGAGAGATTTTTGATAGGGAGAGATTTTTTGGGGAGGGGGGTGAGTTGTTGTGCTGGTGGGAGGAGTTGTGGTAAGACGGGGGGATTTGGAGTAAGTAGGGCACTTGGGGAGATTTGTGCTAAGAGGGGGGATTGGGGAGACATTTTTTCTAGAGAGGGATTTTTTTTGAGGGGGGGTTGTTGTGCTGGTGTGATGAGTTGTGCTAGGAGGGGGGATTTGGGGTAAGTAGGTGACTTGGGGAGATTTGTGCTAGGAGGGGGGATTGGGGAGAGGCTTTTGCTAGGGAGAGATTTTTTTTGGGGGGGGTGTTGTTCTGGCAGGAGGAGTTGTGCTAACAGGGGGGATTTGGGGTAAGTAGGCCACTTGGGGAGATTTGTGCTAGGAGGGGGGGGGGGTTTGGGGTAAGTAGGCCACTTGGGGAGATTTGTGCTAGGAGGGGGGATTGGGGAGAAAGTTTTGCTAGAGAGGGATTTTTTTTGAGGGGGGAGTTGTTGAGCTGGTGGGAGGAGTTGTGCTAGGAGGGGGGATTTGGCGTAAGAAGGGCACTTGGGGGTAAGTAGGTGACTTTTGTGCTAAGAGGGGGGATTTGGGGACACTTGGGGAGATTTGTGCTAGGAGGGGGGATTGGGGAGAGACTTTTGCTAGGGAGGGATTTTTTTTTGGGGGGGGAGTTGTGCTGGGAGGGGGGATTTGGGGTAAGTAGGACACTTGGGGAGATTTGTGCTAGGAGGGGGGATTGGGGAGAGACTTTTGCTATGGAGAGATTTTTTTTGGGGGGGGGGGGGTGAGTTGTTGTGCTGGTGAGAGGAGGAGTTGTGCTAGGAGGGGTGATTTTGTTGTCAGGGAGGCGGTATTGTTTAGGAGGGGGGTTTGGGGTAATTAGGTGACTTGGGGAGATTTGTGCTAGGAGGGGGCATTGGAGAGAGATTTTAGATTGGGGGGGGGATTTGGGGTAAGTAGGTGAATTGGGGAGATTTGTGCTAGGAGGGGGGATTGGGGAGAGATTTTTGCTAGGAAGGGATTTTTTTTGGGGGGGGGGGAGTTGTTGTGCTGGTGGGAGGAGTTGTGCTAGGAGGGGGGATTTTTTTGGCAGGGGGCGGTATTTTTTAGGAGGGGGGGTTTGGAGTAAGTAGGACACTTGGGGAGATTTGTGCTAGGAGGGGGGATTGGGGAGAGATTTTTGCTAGGGAGGGATTTTTTTTTGGGGGGGGGGGGAGTTGTTGTGCTGGTGGGAGGAGTTGTGCTGGGAGGGGTGATTTTGTTGGCAGGGGGGCGGTATTTTTTCGAGAAAAGGGGCCATTGGGGGGGGTTGTTCTGGGAGGAGAGGAGATTTTTATGTTTGGGGGGAGAGTCTCCAGCCCGAACCTTTTCATTTTACAATTGTTTTAATACATCCCTGACCTGCGGCTCTGGCGCGGCGTACGGCACGTTGCCGGCTACGGTAATAACGGCAATTTTCCCGCAAGGCGAGAGTGTGAAGGGGGCCGCCGGGGGGGGGGAGGGATTTTCTATGGGAGGGCGGGGGAGGGGTGGATTATGGAGAATGAGAGTTGGAGTTCTCTTTGTATCTCGGATAATGGATTCCGCTCGCTATAATCAGACTCCATTCTGTCAGGAATGAAGCGGCGCGTTGCCTGGTAACCCGGCGGAGGTCTCGGTATCGCCGCCGCCGCCTCACATTATCAAGGCTGATAGAGGCTGTGATTGCATATTGTGCCCGGGCGCCGATCCCCCCGGCTTCTTTTCCGCAGGTCATCAGCCATTAAGCTGCTGGAGCCGGGTGACCCCCGAATCGCTCACCCGCCGGCTACGTGCGCCGAAACTCCAATCCTCGCCACAGAGCGCCGCGCATCAAACAGTTGCTGTTATTTAGGTCTTGTATTGAACTGCATAATTTTTCTGTAGTATTCTGACATCTAGTGGCAGTTTTGGGCCGCTGCAATTTGTTTACTCATGCGATTTTTGGGTAGGTTGCTCTGTCTTCCCCTCCTGTTTAGTGCTGGTTAGTTCAGTGCCTGTCGTCCTGCCGCCCCATCCCCCCCCCCCCCCCCGCCGCCGCAGTGCTCTGTGCGGGCTGATGTCACCGCTCTCTAGTGAATGGATAGGCTGCATTCTCAGTGATGTCATTGCTCTCTAGGGAATGGATAGGCTGCATTCTCAGTGATGTCACCGCTCTCTAGTGAATGGATAGGCTGCGTTCTCAGTGATGTCACCGCTCTCTAGTGGATGGATAGGCTGCATTCTCAGCGATGTCACCGCTCTCTAGTGAATGGATAGGCTGCGTTCTCAGTGATGTCACCGCTCTCTAGTGATTGGATAGGCTGCATTCTCAGTGATGTCACTGCTCTCTAGTTATTGGATAGGTTGCATTCTCAGTGATGTCACCGCTCTCTAGGGAATGGATAGGCTGCATTCTCAGTGATGTCACCGCTCTCTAGTGAATGGATAGGCTGCATTCTCAGTGATGTCACCGCCCTTTAGTGAATGGATAGGCTGCATTCTCAGTGATGTCACCGCTCTCTAGTGAATGGATAGGCTGCATTCTCAGTGATGTCACCGCCCTCTAGTGAATGGATAGGCTGCATTCTCAGCGATGTCACCGCTCTCTAGTGAATGGATAGGTTGCATTCTCAGTGATGTCACCGCTCTCTAGTGAATGGATAGGCTGCATTCTCAGCGATGTCACCGCTCTCTAGTGAATTGATAGGCAGCATTCTCAGTGATGTCACCGCTCTCTAGTGAATGGATAGGCTGCATTCTCAGCGATGTCACCGCTCTCTAGTGAATGGATAGGCTGCATTCTCAGTGATGTCACCGCTCTCTAGTGAAGAGATAGGCTGCATTGAAGACTATCCCTCCTCCTTTGATAGGTTGAAAAAAGACCATTCTATCTAGATCAACGATTGTCCTTGGGGTCTCCAATGGAAGTCATAATTCTTCATACCCTCACAACTCAGACAAGCCTAGCCTTGGACTGACATAAGAGGGTCTACACAAGGCGTAGGCAACCTCGGCCCATGAGACATTGTAAGACCCTGACCATCACAGGTGTGACTCCTAGAGGCAGAGGCATGATGGGATTTGTAGTTTCACCACAGCTGGAGGGCCGAGGTTGCCTACCCCTGGTTTACATCATGGGGTGCTCAACCTGTGGCCTTCCAGTTGTTGCTGCACTTCAAGTCCCATGAGGCATTGCAAGCTGCTCACAGTTACAAGCATGACTCCCAAAAGCAGAGGCAGTTGTAGTTCCATAACAGCTGGAGGGCCACAGGTTGAGCACATTGCTGTCCCAAGGATTGGTAAGGGTAGGTGTGCTCCATCATGGACGTTGCTGGCCCAAGGATTGGTAATGGTAGGTGTGCTCCATCATGGACGTTGCTGGCCCAAGAATTGGTAAAGTTAGGTGTTGCTGGCCCAAGGATTGGTAAGGGTAGGTGTGCTTTATCATGGACGTTGCTGGCCCAAGGATTGATAAGGGTAGGTGTGTGCCAGCAGAGGCATGATGGGAGTTGTAGTTCCATAACAGCTGGAGGACCACAGGTTGAGCACATTGCTGGCCCAAGGATTGGTAAGGGTAGGTGTGCTCAATCATGGACGTTGCTGGCCCAAGGATTGGTAAAGTTGGGTGTTGCTGGCCCAAGGATTGGTAAAGTTGGGTGTTGCTGGCCCAAGGATTGGTAAGGGTAGGTGTGCGCCATCATGGACATTGCTGGCCCAAGGATTGGTGAAGTTAGGTGTAGCTGGCCCAAGGATTGGTAGGGGTAGGTGTGCTCCATCATGGACATTGCTGGCCCAAGAATTGGTAAGGGTAGGTGTGCGCCATCATGGACATTGCTGGCCCAAGAATTGGTAAGGGTAGGTGTGAACCATCATGGACGTTGCTGGCCCAAGGATTGGTAAGGGTAGGTGTGCGCCATCATGGACGTTGCTGGCCCAAGAATTGGTAAGGGTAGGTGTGCGCCATCATGGACGTTGCTGGCCCAAGAATTGGTAAGGGTAGGTGTGCGCCATCATGGACGTTGTTGGCCCAAGGATTGGTAAGGGTAGGTGTGCGCCATCATGGACGTTGCTGGCCCAAGAATTGGTAAGGGTAGGTGTGCGCCATCATGGACGTTGTTGGCCCAAGGATTGGTAAGGGTAGGTGTGCGCCATCATGGACGTTGCTGGCCCAAGAATTGCTAAGGGTAGGTGTGAACCATCATGGACGTTGCTGGCCCAAGGATTGGTAAAGTTAGGTGTTGCTGGCCCAAGGATTGGTAATGGTAGGTGTGCTCCATCATGGACATTGCTGGCCCAAGGATTGGTAAGGGTAAGTTTGCTCCATCATGGACGTTGCTGGCCCAAGGATTACTATGGGTAGGCGTGCGCCAGCAGAGGCATGATAGGAGTTGTAGTTCCATAACAGCTGGAGGGCCACAGGTTGAGCACCAATGATCTACACCCACCCTTAACTTTTTGTTTGTTTGTGTTGCATATTCCGCCGAGTCACACCTTTATTTTTCATTGCTTCTGTATCCCCAGCAAAGAAAAGACCGTGGTTTAGTCATTATGCCATTAAAAGCAGTTTGTAAAGATTATTCTTAATTAAACATCGGCTGTAAAGCGTTACAGATTGGTCCGCGCCGATAATCCGCGCACCAACAGATGTTCATTTTCGTAGTCTATTTCCTTTTTCCTTATATTCCTCCTGTAAGATAAACAGAGACGGCCGGGCCCCGTGTTTTATTAAGAGAACAAACGTACGCTCTTTTTTTTTACACAATTAGTCATAAGTTGTGATGTTCGGGAGAAAAAGGAGATAAACAGGCCAGTGAAAGGAGCAACGAGTCCATGTGTTCCTGCAGACAAAGCAGAGGAGGCTGTGAATAGCGCCCTCGCCTTCTAATCGCGGACAAACATGGGGGACATAATTAAAAAAAAAGAACAAAAAAAAAAAAAAAAGCATGTATGCAGGTGGCCTGTTTACAGACGGGGCATGTGAAAGAGCAGAACGAGGACCTGGCTTTATTATTTCCAGATAAAACAAGATAAATGGAGGCTCCTTTATCCCGATTCCATAAACAGAACATTTACTTACGCTAATTGCATCTGGGGAGGTGTAATTAGTCGCACAATGATGTTCAGAGGCAGTGCGGGATGCCACGTTCCAACCAACCTCCCAACACGAAGGGTCCGGCCTGGAGACGGCAAGGCAACACCCTGTCAGGCTTGGCTGTGATTATAAAAGCTTTACTGAAAGTTACGCAAAAAGAGGGCCTAACTTTCCCATTAGCCACTTAAGTCCCGGACCGAAATGCAGCTAAAGGACCCGGCCAGGTTTTGCGATTCGGCACTGCGTCGCTTTAACAGACAATTGCGCGGTCGTGCGACGTGGCTCCCAAACAAAATTGGCGTCCTTTTTTCCCCACAAATAGAGCTTTGTTTTGGTGGTATTTGATCACCTCTGCGGTTTTTATTTTTTGCGCTATAAACAAAAATAGAGCGACAATTTTGAAAAAAATGCAATATTTTTTACTTTTTGCTATAATAAATATCCCCCAAAAATATATAAATTTTGTTTTTTCCTCAGTTTAGGCCGATACGTATTCTTCTACCTATTTTTGGTTAAAAAAAAAAAAATCGCAATAAGCGTTTATCCATTTGATTTGCGCAAAATTTATAGCGTTTACAAAATAGGGGATAGTTTTAATGCATTTTTATTCATTTTTTTTTTTTTTACTACTTATGGCGGCGATCAGCGACTTTTTTCATGACAGCGACATTATGGCGGACACATCGGACAATTTTGACACATTTTTGGGACCATTGTCATTTTCACAGCAAAAAATGCATTTAAATTGCATTGTTTATTGTGAAAATGACAGTTGCAGTTTAGGAGTTAACCACAGGTGGCGCTGTAGGAGTTAGTGTTCACCTAGTGTGTGTTTACAACTGTAGGGGGGTGTGGCTGTAGGACTGACGTCATCGATCGAGTCTCCCTATAAAAGGGATCACTCGATCGATGCGCCGCCACAGTGAAGCACGGGGAAGCCGTGTTTACATACGGATCTCCCCGTTCTTCAGTTCCGGGGAGCGATCGCGAGGGGGTGGCTAGAAACGAATAGCCGCGCCGTCGTCCCGGATCGCTCCTAGAGTTACCGAACGCTGCATGTTCTTATTTTTCAGATCCTCAGAGAGTTCTATGCCATGAGGTCCTGTGATGAACTCCCAGTGACCAGTATGAGAGAGTGAGAGCGATAACGCCAAATTTAACACACCTGCTCCCCATTCACACCTAAGACCACTAATGAGTCGCATAACACCAGGGAAAGAAAATGGCTAATTGGGCCCAATTTTCACTTAGGGGTGTACTCACTTTTTTTTGCCAGCGGTTTAGACATTAATGGCTGTAGTCCAAGGGAGGGGGCGAGCACGACACTCCACACCAGGGAGAAAGCCTCGCATTACTGTGTGGAGTTACAGACAGAAGAACAGGAAGTGAGGATTTCTCAGAAGAAATAAGGACATATAAAAGCAAAATGGAAGGATGAGGTAAGTGAAGGAGGACTGCACTAAGGTAAAGGAAACTAGGGGGGGGGGGGGGGTGGGAATTGTACCTTTACAACCCCCTTTAACCAAAGAACAAAAAAAAAAAACAAGATCCAGAGCGGGGAAAACAATTGATATTTTATTATTTTAATTTATTTACTAAAAGATTGCACTAGTCATTTGACAGCCCCAAATGTTATACAGATTCAAGAAAAAAAAAAATAACTATTTACATTTAAAATCTTACAAGTGCCAAAGAGTCTGAATTTTTTTTTCAGGAACTTCTTAATATTTTCTTTAATTTTTTTTACATACAGTCTCTGATAAATACAGTATATGTACTGAATATCCAAATTGGTGCTGCAGAGTATTTTCCAAACCCTTGAAAATGTTTTAATTAAAATATATTTTGGTCAGCTGGGCAGGGATAGGCCATGTGAGCTAGGACAGCATTGACCCAAGGATTTGTAAGGGTAGGTTAGGTGTGCGCCATCATAGACGTTGTTGGCCCAAGGTTTGGTAAGGGTAGGTGTGCGCCATCATGGACGTTGTTGGCCCAAGGTTTGGTAAGGGTAGGTGTGCGCCATCATGGACGTTGTTGGCCCAAGGTTTGGTAAGGGTAGGTGTGCGCCTTCATAGATGTTGCTGGCCCAAGGATTGGTAAGGGTAGGTGTGCGCCATCATGGACGTTGCTGGCTCAAGGATTGGTAAGTGTGCGCCATCATGGATGTTGCTGGCCCAAGGATTGGTAAGGGTAGGTGTGCGCCATCATGGATGTTGCTGGCCCAAAGATTGGTAAGGGTAGGTGTGCGCCATCATATACGTTGTTGGCCCAAGGATTGGTAAGGGTAGGTGTGTGCCATCATGGACGTTGTTGGGCCAAGGATTGGTAAGGGTAGGCGTGCGCCATCATGGATGTTGCTGGCCCAAGGATTGGTAAGGGTAGGTGTGCGCCATCATGGACGTTGTTGGGCCAAGGATTGTTAAGGGTAGGTGTGCGCCATCATGGACGTTGCTGGCCCAAGGATTGGTAAAGTTAGGTGTTGCTGGCCCAAGGATTGGTAAGGGTAGGTGTGCTCCATCATGGATATTGCTAGCCCAAGGATTGGTAAGGGTAGGTGTGCTCCATCATGGACATTGCTAGCCCAAGGATTAGTAAGGGTAGGTGTGCGCCATCATGGACGTTGCTGGCCCAAGGATTGGTAAAGTTAGGTGTAGCTGGCCCAAGGATTGGTAAAGTTAGGTGTAGCTGGCCCAAGGATTGGTAAGGGTAGGTGTGCGCCATCATGGACGTTGTTGGCCCAAGGATTGGTAAGGGTAGGTGTGCGCCATCATGGACGTTGTTGGCCCAAGGATTGGTAAGGGTAGGTGTAGGCCATCATGGACGTTGTTGGCCCAAGGATTGGTAAGGGTAGGTGTAGGCCATCATGGATGTTGTTGGCCCAAGGATTGGTAAGGGTAGGTGTGTGCCATCATGGATGTTGCTGGCCCAAGGATTGATTTAGGGTAGGTGTGCTCTGTTTTGGACAGTTATAGCCCAAGGATCAGTAAAAAACTGCCCCCCCCCCCCCTTTCCAACAACTCTGTAGAACATTGGTTCTCAACCTCAGTCCTTCAAGGACCACCCAACGGGCCATGTTTTGGGAACTTTCCTTAGATAAAATAGCTCTTATCAATACCATGTCATTGATATTGGGGGGTAAACATCGCAAGATTGGTAATTAGGGGGGAAGGAATAGCGCCCCATTATAGGCGTCAATGGGAGAATAGCATCAGTGGAAGGAATAGTGCCCCAAGGGTCAGATAAAGGCAAGCAAAGGGCCACACCTGGCCCCCGGGCCTCAGTCTGGAGACCACTGCTCTCCATGTACAAAAGCGGATGAATACTTTAAGCCATCTATCCCTCTATATGCGATTTCTAACGCTATGAAATTATTCTTCATATAAGATTGAATCATTGCCTTATTGTGAGCGATTACCTGATGATTAGCGATCGTTTCCCGTAAAAAATAAAAAAAATGTTTTTGCTTATTCTGCCCGCCCTCTCACATGCAGAAAGAATATAAACAAAATACAATTGAGAGTGGAGTTATTGTGAAGATACAGCAAGAAAATCTGCAGAAAGAGGAAACCGTATCATTTAGAAAAAGTCAAAAATAGGAACTTTAGGCCAAGTTTCCACTAATGCGACCTGAAAGCGACCTGCAAATTGATGCGACTTGAAGCGATGGACCAAGTCTATAGACCTAAAGTCACATCAAAAGTGGGACCAAAGTAGTGCAGTGACTACTTTGAAGTCGCACAGATATGAATGGTACTCATTGGAAATCATGGGGTACGACTTGTCATGCGACTTTGCAGTCCCAAGTCGCACTAGTGGAAACCAAGCCTTAAAAAAAGTGGGAAAAGTTAACCCAGTACAGTGGAACCTCAGTTTAAGAGTAACTTGGTCTGAGAGCGTTTTAAATTTGCGCGCAACTTTTTTTTTTTTTTTAATTTTGACTCGGTTTGCAAGACGAGCAGAATTCAAGCTAAATAGGCCGAAAATAATTTGTTCTGCATTGACTTCAATGGGATGCAGTACCTCATTTGGCCTGAGGTACGGGCGCAGAAGCCGAAAATAGACCTGCAGTACCTTATTTGGCCTGAGAGGTATATGGGGGCGCAGGAGCCGAGAAAAGCCGAACATTGGCCCGCAGTACCTCATTTGGCCTGAGAGGTATATGGGGGCGCAGGAGCCGAGAAAAGCCGAACATTGGCCCGCAGTACCTCATTTGGCCTGAGGTACGGGCGCAGAAGCTGAAAATAGACCTGCAGTACCTCATTTGGCCTGAGAGGTACGGGGGCACAGGAGTCGAGAAAAGCCAAACATTGGCCTGCAGTACCTCATTTGACCTGAGGTATGGGGGCGCAGGAAACAAGCTGAAGTGTCCTCGGGCCTTTTCGGCGCTCTCTGGCATCCCCCCCACCTCTGGTCGCATTCGGTATTGCATCCCATTGAAGTCCATGCAGAACAAATTATTTTTGTTTCCGTTGACTTTAATAGGAAAACTCGCTTTGATATGCGAGTGCTTTGGATTACAAGCATACTCCTGGAACGGATTATGCTCGTAATCCGAGGTTCAACTGTATTTAACGTGAACCTGTCATGAAGAAATAATATAACAAAAAATCAGTACGAAGCAACAAAACACAAAGCCCTCTTCTGCTTGTCCAGGGTGTCCAAATACAGAAATCACTGGGGCAGAGTAGCGGAGGGGTCGGTGCCGCCATCGCTCTGTTCACACGGGTTCCGGACTGTATAACAGCAGCATTCAGCAAGCCTGGAGCAGCATTGTGGGCCCCTTCAGTTCCATACTGAGGTCATTAAACGCAGATCAGCGCTGCAGCCGTACTTGAAGCTTTGTTGAATGGCTGCTTGTTACTTGTTTAAAGTTACCATCAAGCACCCCCTAAAAGTGATTGTTATTTAAAAAAAAAATATCCAACCTGTACCAAACATGTCACACTTGCCTCCCCTGTGCCGAAGCCGAACGTCGGTGCGCAGGCGCCGTATAGAGCCTCACCGACATTCGGCTTCTTTTGGCAACTCGTGACGCGCTGTATGTGACGGTCGGAGGCCTGTCAATCAATTAGGAACGCCCAGTCCCGCAGACGACATACCCGGAAGCGGCGGTGAAAATACGGTATGTACGGGGGGGGGGGGGGGGAACAGCCGATTGTCATTAGGACAACTCGGCTGAATGTAATGTTAAAAATGTATTTTTGGGTGAACCCCCGCTTTAAAGTGGATGTAAACCCGAATTTTTTTTCACAATGTAGAGAATAAGACTTCGTAGCATCTGTGCCCAGTCTTGCCACACAGAGTTAATCCAGCTCTGAGCAATCCTCTTTTATTGTTCAGTGAAATAAAAAACGGACTTAGAGAGAAAAACCTTAGTCCGCTCCACCCCCTTGCTGTGAGTGACAGGTATCTCATGCACTAGCCTGGAGACGGGCATTATTTTTTAATTCCCACTCCCTTTCTGAAGTCATGTTGTTACTTTTCTGGGTTTTTACTAGATGTTAGTGTTCATAGCAGAATTTAGTGTAAAGAATACACAGGAGAAAATGCATCTTGACAAGGGGAGCGTAGAGGTGGGCGGGGAGTCTACTGACATCACGACTCCACCCACTGAGCTCCAGACAACAGACCCACCCACAGAAGCTGCAGTTTTCCAGTTCTTATAACAGACAGAGGGGAGACATGTGACAGGTAAGGATACATGCAGGAGGCATCTATATCCTTATAGATCAGCACTATGGGAGGAGTTTAGAAAGGATGAGAGTGGGTTACATCCACTTTAAGAACCACTGTAAGGCTACAATGAAGCTGAAATCTTTACAAAGGCATTGCTGTACTCACTGCTCTTATAATGGCTGAAACCCGTGTGAGCAGGAACTTCGTAATGTTCGTTTTTACTTTTTCAATAAAGGTTTTGCAATTCTCATTAAAGTAACACATTGGGGGAGATTTACTAAAACTGGAGAGTGCAAAATCTGGAGCAGCTGTGCATGGGAGCCAATCAGCTTCCAGGTTTTATTGTTAAAGCTTTACTGAACAAGCTGAAGTTAGAAGCCGATTGGCTGCCACGCACAACCGCACCCGATTTTGCACTCTCCAGTTTTAGTAAACCCCCCCCCCAATTGTATGAGAAACCTCGTCAGTAATGGAATCTATTCCTGTAGAGAAAACAGTCTGCAGATCGTAGTGCGCAGCGGGTTTAGTGGAAAGTGATGCGTTTGCCTCGGCTAGCCAGAATACGATATAGAGATCAGTCCTAGAACAGCTGAATATCTGCAGCGATGCCGAGCAGAGAGTCACCCGATGGGGTGATCGTGGTGCATTTCCGGGGTGTAGGTCAGAAGTACAATCATCACCCAGAGGTGCAGGAGCGCCTGAAATACAAAATAAAAAAAAAAAAAAAAAAGTATAAAATTCAAGATTTCCTTTTTTTTGGTCAGACCCCTCCCTTTCCTGTCTCTGCAATACATCTTCTGATAGGGGGAGATCAGCTTAGTGGTCGATGCGTTTGCAGTGCGTCTACACCAGTCTGAACTGTGGTTAAAGTCATTGTAAAGTCTCCATTTTTTTTTCTATAAAAATAACAAACATGTTATACTTACCTGCTCTGTAATGGTTTTGCACAGAGCGGCCCCAATCCTCCTCTTTTTGGGTCCCTCTTCGGTGCTCCTGGCCCCTCCCTACCGTTGAGTTCTCCCCACACAAGCAAATTGCTGTAGGGGCACCCGAGCCAAGCTGCAGCCCTGTGTGTCCTTTCAGACACGGGGCTACGATTCAGCCCCACCCCCTCTATCTCCCAAATGGCCAATCAACTTTGATTGACAGCAGCAGGTGCCAATCAGGAGGGAGGTTCCCGGACGGTTGAGACGCTTGCGGACATCGCTGGACAGAGATGAAGCTCAGCTAGGTATTGGTGGGGGGGGAGCTGCACACAGTAGGCTTTTTATCTTATCCACTTAAGGACTGACTCCTGCACATATACATTGGCAGCAGGGCTGGGCACAAGCACGTACCTGTACGTCCTCCAAGTGCCCAGCCGTGGGTCGCGGGCGACCCGAAGCTCCGTGACCCACGGACCTGATCACCGCTGGAGTCTCGCTATCGGTCCCCGGAGCTGAAGAACGGGGAGAGGTGTGTGTAAACACAGCTTCCCCGTTCTTCACTGTGGCGCTGTCATTGATCGTGTGTTCCCTGATATAGGGAAACCCAATCAATGACGTCACACCTACAGCCACACCCCCCTACAGTTAGAAACACATATGAGGTCACACTTAACCCCTTCATCGCCCTCTAGTGGTTAACTCCCAAACTGCAATTGTCATTTTCACAGTAAACGATGCATTTTTTTGCTGTGAAAATGACAATTGTCCCAAAAATTTGTCAAAATTGTCCGCAATAATGTCGCAGTCACGAAAAAAAATAGCTGATTGCCGCCATTAGTTGTAAAAAAAAATTATTAATAAAAATGCAATAAAACTATCCCCTATTTTGTAAACACTATAAATTTTGCGTAAACCAATCGATAAACGCTTATTGCGATTTTTTTTTACCAAAAATAGGTAGAAGAATACGTATCGGCCTAAACTGAGGAAAAAAAAAATAGTTTTTAGATATTTTTTGGGGATATTTATTATAGCAAAAAGTAAAAAAATATAAAAAAAAATTTAAATTGTCGCTCTATTTTGGTTTATAGCGCAAAAAACTAAAAACCGCAGAGGTGATCAAATACCACCAAAAGAAAGCTCTATTTGTGGGGAAAAAGGACGCCAATTTTGTTTGGGAGCCACGTCGCACGACCGCGCAATTGTCTGTTAAATCGACGCAGTGCAGAATCGCAAAACCTGGCCTGGGCATTTAGCAACAAAATGGTCCGGGGCTTAAGTGTTTAATCGCCTCCAGCTACCCGGCTGTAGTGAGGAAAGTTTGCTGTTATTGCATTCTTTTGTCTATTGTGTTAATTAAGCCTGGCTCCTAAGATATTTCATGGTGCTATGCTAACTAACACTGTATTGTGTGAAAGTTCTATTGATGCTAATATGTGCTGTGAGTTAACACACTCTAAAGTCATGATGTCTGCCATGTCAGGTATAGTAATAGCCTCATGTAGATTCTGTGCCAGAAAGTCTGACTTAGATCTAAAGGAATGTGTATTGAAGTTCCTTGTGTCATGTTGTGGGTGGAGTTGAGTCATTGTCCATATTTGGTTGCCAACTGTATAAGAAGAGCTGAGTTTACCATTAAAGTATTCATTCGTTTGGAACCAGAGAACAGAGCTTGTGTCTCGTTATTCTGGGGAATTCTTATGGATCGTGTCTGCTGGATTGTGGAGTGTCGGATAAGCTGTCTTGGGTTGGTGGAATGGAATATCGTAAACGGTGTTAACCCCTGACCGTTACACCTGTTATACGGTCAGCAAGTGGTTAAGCAAGTTGAGGACTACTCTCTACTTACCATATAAATAATAATAAATAATCGAGCAATAGGATATCTTCTCAGGAATATTCCTAGACGGATACTGAAAGAGGGAAAAAACAAAAAGCCCAGTTTAAGAGGCACTCCAACCAAACAGCTAACTCCACAGTACAGGTGAATAATGGATACTCGATCGTTACCTAAACTGGTCTATGGTGGTCGCAGCTTTCCGGACCCTGCCGTACATGCCGGCCACGTTGGTGTCCGAGTCGCTGAACAGAACCGGGACGCTCCTTAGACGGGCACCTAGGGAAAGCAGAAGAGAGTTCATTAGCAATGCCAATGGAGACATTGAGCTGTGATTGAGAAGAAATGGACCTCTCGGCCTTCATCTACAGGACTTTCTAGAACCTAGATTCTGGAAGTCTGTTTAGAAAATAGTGTGGCAAGATGGCGTCGCACTTCCCACAATGCTGTGCAGCAGGAAAATCTGGAGGAAAAAGTTTAAAGTGCTATTCAGCCCCGCCCCCCTACAGTTAGAAACACAGATGAGGTCACACTTAACCCTTTCAGCGCCCCCTTGTGGTTAACTCCCAAACTGCAATTGTCATTTTCACAGTAAACAATGCATTTTTAATGCATTTTTTGCTGTGAAAATGACAATGGTCCCAAAAATTTGTCAAAATTGTCGGATGTGTCCGCCATAATGTCGCAGTCACGAAAAAAACAACAACACTGATCGCCGCCATTAGTAGTAAAAAAAATAAAAATAAAAATGCAATAAAACTATCCCCTATTTTGTAAACTATTTACATTTTGCGCAAACCAATCGATAAACGCTTATTGCGATTTTTTTTTTTATATATATATTTTTGGGGGATATTTATTATAGCAAAAAGTAAAAAATATTGCATTTTTTTCAAAATTGTCGATCTATTTTTGTTTATAGCGCAAAAAATAAAAACCGCAGAGGTGATCAAATACCACCAAAAGAAAGCTCTATTTGTGGGGAAAAAAAAGGACGCCAATTTTGTTTGGGAGCCACGTCGCACGACCGCGCAATTGTCAGTTAAAGCGACGCAGTGCCGAATCGCAAAAACTGGCCAGGTCCTTTATCTGCCTAAAGGTCCGGGTCTTAAGTGGTTAAATCAAACCTTTCTACTAATGATTTAAATTAAATCCACCCCGCTACAAATACCTTCCAAATCTTCTGTAATAGAGACGGAAAAATACAAATCTGACATCAGAGGATCTGCTCATCCCACACAGAACAAAAACCTTTGGTTGGAGTTGGGCTTTAACTCCTAGCAGGCTCATGAACACGTACCCTCTCCGCTATCCACGGCGGACATGTTGATGGAGGACCCGCCCCCTCCGCTTCCCTGAACGCTCTTCATCTGATTCTCCAGCCTCTCCAGCTGGTAGACCAGCGAGTTCTTCTCGGTGCTCAGGCTCTCCAGCATGGTCTGTTTCTGGATCAGGGTCTCGGTCAGTTGGTGCAGCCTGTTCTCCAGCTCCGTCTGACTGCTGCTGCTCAGCGCTTTGTTAGTGATCTGGATAATAAAAAGCACAATTAGATCAGAGGAAGTTCCTCCATCAAACTGCATCCAGCGCATGGTCATCCAACCTGTAAGGACTCCAGAGTTAGGCCAAAAAGCAAGATGGCCGTTCTCCGTCTTACTCTTAGAACGGTGCCACCTAGGGTAGACGCATAGGGTGTGCCAGATGTGCCCAGGCACACCCTAATCACCCTGTGCTGGATAGATTCCCCCTGCTGCTTGGCTGCAGAGAAAGCGACTCAGGAATCTCTGTCCTCCGCCCCATTCTGTCTCAAAAATGAAATATCAGGGGTCCATTTAGGCCCCGGAAATCTCATCAAGGCCTAAGGGTGAATGGAATATTTAGCTCCATTGTGTTGCTAATTTGGGGACCACTGTACCCCTCTTTATGGTTTTTCGGGTGTGTTTTATTATTGGAGTGTTATAGATTGTAGTTTGGATTTCTTCTGAAGGCACTTTGAGTGAACATAAGTGATTTACCCCGCTCAGCGGGGGCGGGCCTTAGAGAACAGAGGCCGTAAATGTGCAGCACAGAGGCTTAGTGGTGAGCCTTGCAGTACTGGGGTCCTTGTTTCAAATTCTGACCAGGACACTATCTGCATGGAGTTTGCATGTTCTCCCTGTGCTTGCGTGGGTTTCCTCCGGGTACTCCGGTTTCCTCCCACACTACAAAGACATGCTACTTTTGCGTTGGTGGTGCAGTGGTAAGCATAGCTGCTTTCTAAGCAGATGACTCAGGTTCGATTCAAGAGGCTTTCTCCACACCAGGGAGAAAGCCTCGCATTACTGTGTGGAGTTACAGACAGAAGAACAGGAAGTGCGCATTTCTCAGAAGAAATAAGGACATTTAAAAGCAAAATGGAAGGATGAGGTAAGTGAAGGAGGACTGCGCTAAGGTAAAGGAAGCTATTTAGGGGGAAAAAAAATAACTTTACAACCCCTTTAATGTCTAAATCTGAAGAATTTTATACAGGACAGTCAATGGAAGAAAGTGTAGAACTCTTGTCATTTGGAAGCTCAACCAGCCAAAAGTAAAAGGCGCGTCACAAAATGTTTTGATGTCTAAATTGTGTATGACAAGTAGATCTTGTGGGCGTGAGAGCAATTTATAGAGAAGGAACAAAAATCTTTTTTTTAAAGCGCTGTGCTGTAGCGATGACATCATCCACTCTAAGCAACCCCATAGACACTCTGTTTAATCGATAACATTTCCTGAAATGATCAGTAAACCTAAAACAGCTTCTTCACAAAAACTGTAAAAGATATCAAACTGAAAAGAAATAGTCGGATAGCTGAATATATTGTGAACATTTTAAAGTTTGTTTGGCGTCTGTAGGTGAAAGTACGAAGGAGCTGAAACTTTTGGGAGCAGAAGAAGATTTTAAGGATTTGAAGCATGCTCTCATTGACTTCAATGCTAAAAAAAAAGTGTTAAAAAGCTTAATATTTTAAAAAGTATAAATAGTACAAAAAAAAAATTAAAGTAGTCCCATCATTAGCTGAACATTTTAAAAGTTAAAATGGTTTTAATAGCATGCAGAGTCAAAAAAACGTACGGAATAAAATTTAAATTAAGAATAATAAAAAACGAACAACAATACTGGGAATGTGTTTGAGCATTCCCACTAATTACTGTATTTATCGGCGTATACCGCGCACTTTTTTGCTCTGAAAATCAGGGCAAAATCGTGGGTGCGCGGTATACGCCGATACCTGCTTTCCCGCACCGAGTTTTGAATACTGCGCCGACATATACCGAGCACAGTGCACTCGGGTATAGTCGGGCAGTCTCGGCTCTTTCCGCGCTCACGTCCTGAACGTACAGGACGTCAGCGCGGGTAGCCGAGCATTGCCGACAATACACGAGTGTACTGCACTCTGTATATGTCGGCGCAGTATTCAAACTCGGCGCGGGAAACGAGCGGGGAGGATGCCGCAGAAGGACACCGGACCCGCCGAAGGACACCCGGAGCCGCAGAAGGACGCCGGACCTGACGAGGCCGCCGATGGACCCTGCGCAAGACACCAAAACTGTAAGTACAAAAAAAACTTTTTTTCCACAGGATTGGGGGTCACTTTAGGGGTGCGCGGTATACGCGGGAGCGCGTTATACCGCGATAAATACGGTACCTGATTTCTGAGTTTCTGGATCTCATCCTCTCGGTCTTTGATTCTCCCTTGAAGTGTATTCTTGGTCCTGTGAAAATCCTCCTGTGTATATTGAAGTTCCTGGAGGGAGAATAAAAAGACCCAACTTATAGCAAACTACGAAAAAGAGTCCATGGATTAAAAGCGTAGGATACCACAAAATGTCATATTATTTCATAAATGTAATATTTCACATTTGTCTTTTCATTTAGTTGTTTGTAAAACCAGCCTGAGCTCTTTTAATTGACACATTTACTGTGAAATACACGGTGAGCCTGCCAGCCTTTCAGGGAAACAGGCAGAAACCTGGGAAATCCTGGCAATAGCCATCATGGCTGCATCAGACGCGCTCCTGTGCGTACTGGCACGTGCAGATGCTGGCATTTCCTGGACTATTTAACTTCCTTTCAGCTGAAAGGAGCCTTCCTGCAATCTCTGTACTGCTTGAGTGAGAGCAGTGACCCGTTGGAACAGAACCTCCTGAGGGGAAGCACCTCCGTCAGCCTCTGACATTATGGGTGGATTACATGTACCAGGTGCGAGGCCGAGATGCTTGCGACTAAGTGCAGTGCTTCCCTGGATGTGGTACAGGGAGAGCAGTGCCCGGAGAAGCGCGGTTTGCCAGGAACTGATGAGGTGAGCTGGTCACCGAGATATAAAAATGTACGGATTACTGTAAAAATTACACTGGCAGTGAAGGGGTTAACCAGTAGGGGGCGCTGAAGGGGTTAAGTGTGTCCTAGGGAGTGATTCTAACTGTAGCGGAGGATGGGCTGTGTGCGACGACACTGATCACCGCGCCACGATCACATCAGCATTTCCCTATTCTTCCTCTCCGCGAGACGATCGCGGACATCGGGTCCCCGGGACCCGAGGTAGAAGTCACAGAGCTTGCTGCGGGTGCGTGTGCGCCCACAATGCCGCTTCTTAAAGGGGACATACCTGTACGTCCATATGCCCAGCCGAGCCATTGTGCCGATGTATACAGTTGTGTGCTCTGGTCGGCAAATGGTTAAACCTGCTGCCGACAATGGTGCATTGCTGGATCATCAGCTTCCCCGTGTTTCTGTGTATCCCAATTGAACTCCTGTTATGGACCCGGCTTGCGCTGACCTGTGATGTCGATCTCCCGATTTAGGGTCCTTTCACACGGAGCGGACCGTTTCTGTGTCCGCTCCGTGTGTCCGCAAAAGCTCAGCGGGGATCATCCGTCATCCCTGCTGAGCTGTCGGCGGATAGGGTGGTCCCCGCACACAGTGCAGAGACCGCCCCGGCCCTCTGCTCCCCCCTATGGGGGATCGGATGCAGACGGACCGTCTGTCCGTCTGCATCCGATCCGTTCCGCCGGACGGAAAAAAAATAGGGTTTTCTTCTGTCCGCAAAACCGGATCCCGACAGAGGCGGATGGTCGCGGACGTTAGCGGATGCTCCATCCGCTAACGGACGCAATCCCATAGGGATGTATTACAAGTCCGTAAACGGACTTGTAATACACGGACGAGCGGAGCGGACATGTGAAAGGGCCCTTACTCTTGGATTGTACTTCTGACTTCTCTCCTGCTTGCTCCACCTCTGCTACCTGAACCGATCTCACCGTGTATGACCCTTGGCCTGGCTCCTGTTTCCAGTTTGCTACTCTGTCAAGTTACCTGGTACTGTCCAAGCACGCCAGCTCTACTGCTTCTGCTACATGTCGGTGACCAGCTCACCTCATCACAGTTCCTGGCAAACCGCGCTTCTCCGGGCACTGCTCTTAGTCGCAAGCATCTCGGCCTCGCACCTGGTACGTGACAGTATAATCCACCCATAATGTCAGAGGCTGACGGAGGTGCTTCCCCTCAGGAGGTTCTGTTCCAACGGGTCACTGCTCTCACTCAAGCAGTACAGAGATTGCAGGAAGGCTCCTTTCAGCTGAAAGGAAGTCTGCACAAGGGACACCTGCCCAGGGTTGGGGGGGGGGGGGATCAAGCTCTACCCCCCCCCCCACTAGCTCTGAAACACCGGTCTAAGAATGAACCACAACTACCCATACAGTGGTGGACCCTTCACCTGAACTTCGAGTGCCAACTCCTGAACGGGAATTGGAAAAAGTTTAGACCATTCAAGAATGCCTGCCTGCTGTACTTGGCCTTACAACCACACCTTGAGACAATTAAAGTAGGGTTCATTGTCTCATTGCTATCAGATGAACACCAGGACTGGGCCCACAGCCTATTGGAACAAAAAAACAAACACAGTCAACAATTCTGTGGATTTGAATTTTGATGGCACAAGTATAGGATGACCTGCAGTGGGTAGCCACAGCCAAAACTGCTCTACATAATCTGACGTAAGGAAGGCGCCTTGTGGAGGACTATACAGTAGGACTTTCGTAAATGATTTGCTGACAGGGGTTGGAACGAAGCCTTAAAAGAAAAAAAAATAATAATAATATTGTCAGGGCTTGTCAGAATCCCTCAAGGATGAGCTGGCCAGAGTAGTCTCCTGACACCCTGGAAGGCCTTATTCAGTTGGCTATTCAACTTGATAGACGCCTGCGAGAGCCCAAACCTTCAGACCCACTTGGAGGTTACCCAAGGTTCCTTCGTCTCCAGCAACCATGCCTTCCTCTGCATCCACATCAGAAGTTGAACCTACGTAGTTTGGTCTCTTCCGCTCAGCTCTGACCCCAGAAGAGAGACTTTGTCATCGGCAAGCTAATTTCTGTCTTTACTGTGGGAGAACGGGACATTTCTTACGCAAATGCCCCATATGACCAGCAAGTCTCTTCCACATATGCCTGCATATTTCTAGATGGCAGGATCTTCCCCCTCTCATATTGTCCTTCCCCCTCTCATATTGTCCTTCCCGTCTCCCTGCAGGCAGCAGAAGAGGAGGTTCGGCTTCAGGCAATGATTGATTCTGGAGCCTGTAGCTGCTTTCTGGACTTCACTTTGGCAACATAACTCGGCATCCCCCTCTTCAGTAAAAAGCAGCAATTGACAAAACTGACAGTTCATCTAGCTGACTGCTCCATGCCTAGTTCTGGGCCTATTATCCAAGAGACTGCACCTCTCTTCACCTTGACTGAATCTGGGCACCAGGAATTCCTGCGCTTTGGCGTTCTGAGCTCACCCATGCTTCCAGTCATTCTAGGCATCCCTTGGCTGCAGGCGCACAACCCGCAGGTTGACTGGTCAACAGGAGAAGTTCTATTTCCCTCTTCATATTGTCAACAGCACTGTCTCACTCCCATGCACAATAAGTCTGCTAATTGCTTGGCTGTCCAACCAGTGTCCAGCACCCACAAGGATCTGCCAGAAGCCTACCAAGGGTTCTTGGATGTCTGACAAGAAGCATGCCGATGTCCCTCCACCTAATCGGCCATATGATTGCACAATTGAGCTCCTCTCAGGTTGGGAAATACCCTTTGGTTGCATATTCCCTCTCTCTGAAAAGGAGCTTGAGACACTGCGGGCATACTTTGATAAGAAATTGGAGAAGGGATTCATCCGCCCGTCTTCCTCTCCTGCCGAGGCCAGCATATTCATTTGTGGAGGAAAAAAAATAGATTAGACCTTCAGACTTGTGTGTGTAGATTACAGGGAGCTGAACAAAATCACTATTAAAAAATCACTATTAAAAATCACTACCCGCTCCTTCTTATTCCAGAGGTTCCGTGATGCCGAATCTTCACGAAGTCTGCGAGGTGCCTACAACCTGACCTGCATTTGTTCAGGTGACGAATGGAAGACGCCATTCAGAACACGCTTCGGACACTTAAGAGTACGAATGGCATTACTAAGTATTCAAACGCCATAGATCCACAAAAAGACAGGGCTATCCTGGACTGGCCCGCTCCCATAGATAAGAAGGGGGAACAAAGGTTTGTTGGGTTCGCAAACATTTACAGAAGATTCAGAAAGATCTTTTCTGCCATAATCTCACCCAAATCAACCCCCAAATAATACATATTCAGAGTTTTTTACTAAAGGAAAATCCACTTTGCACTACAAGTGCAAAGTGCACTTGAAATTGCACTGAAAGTGCACTTGGACGTGTAGTCGCTGTAGATCTGAAGGGGACATGCAAGGAAAATAAAAAAACAGCATTTTAGCTTGCACATGATTGGATAATAAAATCAGCAGAGCTTCCCCTCATTTCAGATCTACCCCTCAGATTTACAGCGACTTCACTTCCAAGTGCACTTTCACTGCAATTTCAAGTGCACTTGTAGTGTAAAGTGGATTTGCCTTTCGTAAATAACCCCCATTGATTATATCAAGTACATAAGGTTGCTCATAAACACACACAGAAAAGGTCTGGGCTTTACCTGTTTCTGGCGCTCCAGTTCAGCCTCCAGCTCCTGCTTCCCCCTCCTCTGCTCTGCCATCTGCTCCTGTACATCATCAATTTGTTCTCTGGCAGTTTCTGCTTCACTTACTTGTTGCGTCTCCAGATCCTACAATGGGGGAAGATATGAAGCATAACCATGTGTGTGCATTCTCTAAGCATAGAACATACGATCAGAGTGTATTATAGAAAGCAAAAAAAAATATGGATAACGCCACACCCAGGAAAGAAAAGCCCCAAAAAAATAAAAATAAAGCTACATTCTTAGTGATGTCACCGATCTCTAGTGATTGGATAGGCTACATTCTCTGTGATGTCACCGCTCTCTAGTGATTGGATAGGCTGCATTCTCAGTGATGTCACCGCTCTCTAGTGATTGGATAGGCTGCATTCTCAGTGATGTCATTCGTCTCTAGTGAATGGATAGGCTGCATTCTCAGTGATGTCAACGCTCTCTAGTGAATGGATAGGCTGCATTCTCAGTGATGTCACCGCTCTCTAGTGATTGGATAGGCTGCATTCTCAGTGATGTCACCTCTCTCTAGTGAATGGATAGGCTGCATTCTCAGTGATGTCACCAGTCTCTAGTGAATGGATAGGCTGCTTTCTCTGTTAGATGAAATCTTATGCCGCGTACACACGACCATTTTTAATGGTCTAGAAGAAAACTACCGAATGTTTTTTTCAACCCTTGTTAAAGGGTCACTAAAGGAAAAAAAATGTTTTGCTGAAATGACTGTTTACAGGGTAAAGAGACATAAAAGTTAACCGATTCCTTTTAAAAATGATTAAAAATAGATAAAAATCAATCATATAATGTGCCTCTAGTTTCACTTTTGTTTTTAAACTGGTTTCATGTTTCTGTGAAGTAAAGAGACCCACAGAACAAAAACAAACAAATCCAGGGCAGTGTTTTGTTTTAAAAATGAAATCGGATTGGTTCTGAGGAGTTTTAGACACACAGCTTGGACCACAGTGAAAAGCTCCCATGAGTTTTTTCATAAGGAGCCAGACAAGCAGGAAGTGTGGAGATCACAGCAGAATTACAGCTACTTCAAAGCAAAAACGAACAATGAGGACATGAAACCAGTACTGCAGTAAGGTAAAGGAAGCTATTTAGCTAAAAAAAAAATTCCTTTAGTGATCCTTTAAGCCTGCCTTGCCTACACACGATTGTGAAAAAAAAAATGCTCGCACAAAGCGCGGTGACGTACAACACGTACGACGGCACTATAAAGGGGAAGTTCCATTCGGATGGCACCACCCTTGGGGCTGCTTTTGCCGATTTTGTGTTAGTAAAAGTTTGGTGAGAGACGATTCGCGCTTTTCAGTCTGTTACAGCGTGATGAATGTGCTATCTCCATTACGAACGCTAGTTTTACCAGAATGAGCGCTCCGACTCATAACTTGCTTCTGATCATGCACGTTTTTTTTCACGTCGTTAAAGCCCACACACGCCCTTTTTTACGCCGTGAAAAACGACACGAAAATTTAGAGCATGTTCTAAATTTTTAATGGCCATTTTTAACGTCACGAAAAATGGTCGTGTGTACGCGGCATAAGGCACACACTGCATCATTTTTTTAAAATGGCAAGAATTGAGCAGTGAATTAAAATAATTTTCATTGCAATTGGATGGAATTTTTCTGGTGAAGGAAAAAATAAAATATAACTGGCTGCCATAGACAACATATACATGTCTTCTATTCTCTCGGGTAACGGAGCACACCAAAGCTCTCTCCATTTTAAACTTCAGTGTGTAATACATGGGGCAGTGTGCAAGACATGGGGCAGTGTGCACGACATGGGGCAGTGTGCAAGACATGGGGCAGTGTGCAAGACATGGGGCAGTGTGCAAGACATGGGGCAGTGTGCAAGACATGGGGCAGTGTGCAAGACATGGGGCAGTGTGCAAGACATGGGGCAGTGTGCAAGAGATGGGGCAGTGTGCAAGACATGGGGCAGTGTGCAAGACATGGGGCAGTGTGCAAGACATGGGGCAGTGTGCAAGACATGGGGCAGTGTGCAAGACATGGGGCAGTGTGCAAGACATGGGGCAGTGTGCAAGACATGGGGCAGTGTGCAAGATATGGGGCAGTGTGTAAGATATGGGGCAGTGTGTAAGATATGGGGCAGTGTGTAAGATATGGGGCAGTGTGTAATATATATGGGGCAGTGTGTAAGATATATGAGGCAGTGTGTAAGATATGGGGCAGTGTGTAAGATATATGAGGCAGTGTGTAAGATATGGGGCAGTGTGTAAGATATATGAGGCAGTGTGTAAGATATGGGGCAGTGTGTAAGATATGGGGCAGTGTGTAAGATATGGGGCAGTGTGTAATAATTAGAAGCAGAGCACCAGAGAACATCCTCTTACCTGTAACTCGGCTTTCAGCTGCTGGATCTGAGCCAGAAGTTTCTGTATGTCTTCTCTCTGCATGTCTCTCTCGTGTCTCGTCTCCTCCAGCTCCATGCTGCTGCCTATATGGCTGTCCATCCCCTCCAGACCTGAGCCCTCCTTCAGGCTGCTGATCAGTTTCTCTTTGGACTGTAAGGTGCAAGAAAACAGAGGTAACTACTTCACCCCTGGAAGGTGTTGTAATATTAATATTTATGTGTAGGTATGTATGGCACAATATATTGTATTGCATTACCATATTGACCAGGAATTCAGTTGAACTGTCCAAGCCAGCTGAATTCTAACATATCAAAAGGGACAGCTGAAGACCCTTTGATGTGTTAATCTTATACAAGACTACCTAGGAAGTATTTATTGATGGTAATTATACTTAAGGGGGTATTCATTCAGGGAAACATTTGGTTGACCTAGAAGAACCCCTCCCTCCAGTGTGAGACCAGTATTTGAGACATTCAAGGTGGCAGTCTGTCTTGTGACGGAGTATATCTCTGTATGAATATGGCACAGGTCTAGGAAAAGATGGGACTTTGAATTACTCTGTTGGATTTGTATCATCTGTGGAATTTGGACTTTATTCTGTATTGGAAGTCAAATAAATGTACTCTCTGGAGAACCTGGTGTGTTGCTGCGGGACAATATAATTTATAGTCATCATACTAATACCTAAATATCAATTCAATATCAAGGAAAAGACGGGATTCTGCATTATATACTCTGTGGACTTTTGGTTCTGTATAGGATATGACTTCACTACAGAAGGTTTTACCCCCTTCACGACCAGAGCATTTTTTTGCTATTCAGCGCTGTGCTGCTTAAATTGTCAATTGCGCAGTCATGCAACGCTGTACACAAATTAAACTTATGCAATTTTTCACACAAATATAACTTTTAGTCTTTAGTGCCATTTAATCACCACTGCTTTTTTTTATTATATAAATAAAACAAAAAAAAAATAAAAAAATTTGGGGGGGGGGTATATATTTTTAATTCCTGCTATAAAACATATTATCCAATTAAAAACAAAAAAAAAATTAAATCCAATTTCTTTTTTGTGGGCAAAATATATTCTGCTACATGTCTTTGGTAAAAAAAAATCCCAATAAGTCTATATTCATTGGTTTGCATGAAAGTTGTAGCATCTAAACTATGGTGTATACACCCCTCACATTTATTTTTTATATTTTATTCCATCTTTTCATGTGACAACACTGAAGAAATGACACTTTGCTACAATGTTGTGTAGTGAGTGTACAGCTTGTATAACAGTGTACATTTGCCGTCCCCTCAAAATAACTCAACACACAGCCATTAATGTCTTAACCGCTGGCAACAAAAGTGAGTACACCCCTAAGGGAAAATGTCCAAATTGGGCCCAAAGTGTCAATATTTTGTGTGGCCGCCATTATTGTCCAGCACTGCCTTTAACCCTCTTGGGCATGGAGGTCACCAGAGCTTCACAGGTTGTCACTGGAGTCCTCTTCCCCTCCTCCATGACGACATCACAGAGCTGGTGGATGTTGGTGACCTTGCGCTCCTCCATCTTCTGTTTGAGGATCTCCCACAGATGATCAATAGGGTTTAGGTCTGGAGACATGCTTGGCCAGTCTATCACCTTTACCCTCAGCTTCTTTAGCAAGGCAGTGGTTGTCTTGGAGGTGTGTTTGGGGTCGTTATCATGTTGGAATACTGCCCTGCGGCCCAGTCTCTGAAGGGAGGGGATCATGCTCTGCTTCAGTATGTCACAGTACATGTTGGCATTCATGGTTCCCTCAATGATCTGTAGCTCCCCAGTGCCTGCAGAACTCATGCAGCCCCAGACCATGACACTCTCACCACCATGCTTGACTGTAGGCAAGACACACTTGTCTTTGTCCTCCTCACCTGGTTGCCACCACACACGCTTGTCACCATCTGACACCAAATACGTTTATCTTGGTCTCATCAGACCACAGGACATGGTTCCAGTAATCCATGTCCTTAGTCTGCTTGTTTTCAGCAAACTGTTTGCAGGCTTTCTCGTGCATCATCTTTAGAAGAGTCATCCTTCTTGGGACGACAGCCATGCAGACCAATTTGATGCAGTGTGAGGCGTATGGTCTAAGCACTGACAGGCTGACCCCCCACCCCTTCAACCTCTGCAGCAATGCTGGCAGCACTCATACATCTATTTCCCAAAGACAACCTCTGGATATGACGCTGAGCACGTGACCTCAACTTCTTTGGTGGACCATGGCGAGGCCTGTTCTGAGTGGAACCCGTCCTGGTAAACCATTGTATGGTCTTGGCCCCCCGTGCTGCAGCTCCGTTTCAGGGTCTTGGCAATCTTCTTATAGCCTAGGCCAGCATTATGTAGAGCAACAATTTATTTTTTCAGCTCCTCAGAGAGTTCTTTGCCATGAGGTGCCATGTTGAACTTCCAGTGACCAGTATGAGAGAGTGAGAGCGATAACACCAAATTTATCACACCTGAGACTTTGTAACACTAACAAGTCACATGACACCGGGGAGGGAAAATGGCTAATTGGGCCCAATTTGGACATTTTCACTTAGGGGTGTACTCACTTTTGTTGCCAGCGGTTTAGACATTAATGGCTGTGTGTTGAGTTAATTTTGAGGGGACAGCAAATGTACACTGTTATACAAGCTGTACACTCACTACACAACATTGTAGCAAAGTGTCATTTCTTCAGTGTTGTCACATGAAAAGATACAAGAAAATATTTACAAAAATGTGAGGGGTGTACTTACTTTTGTGAGATACAGTGTCTAATTATTCTGTGTACAACAAGCCACCCCCTGCAGAGGGCGCACCTCTCCAGCCATTACTGCGCACCTGCAGAATGCGAGTTGCTTTTTGCTTATAATCCGTCATTTCCTGTTTTACAGACTCTGCTGCGTTCTTTGCAACCTTCAGCTGCTGCTGCAGATCGTCGCACCTCCTCTTCTCCTCCATGTGTTTCTTCTCAGCGCCCAACACCGAGTCCACCAGGTTCTGACGCTCTGCTTCCATCTTGCTCAGACGGGTGGAAAATTCATTCTGCGGATAAATCCATTAAGATCCATTACGAGAAAAACTAAATTTTCAACCTTTTTGTTTTACATGAATAAACAAGCGCTGATCACTGTAAGCTCCAACAAGCCGGGCCCTCCGATTTCTTCATCACAGGGGAACCCGGGTTTACGAGCAACACGAGTGTTTGGGGTAACGAGCAACTTTTTCTTTTAAATCCTGACTCGGTTTACGAGTGTTGTCACGCAAAACAAGCAGAATTCAAGCTAATAGGGTGTGCAGTACTGCATTTGGCCAGTGTTGCTGGGGGCGCCGGTGACACTCGGAACAGTTTGGAGCTGTTCGGAAATACTCAGGCCCAGATTCACAAACGAGATACGCCGTCGTATCTCTGAGTCTGGCCGGTCGTATCTATGCGCCTGATTCTTAGAATCAGTTACTCATAGATTTCTATTAGATCCGACCAGCGTAAGTCTCTTACGCCGTCGGATCGTAACTGCAAATTTACGTTGGCCGCTAGGGGCGTGTACGCTGATTTACGCGTCGAAATATGTAAATCAGCTAGATACGCGAATTCACGAACGTATGCCCGGCCGACACAGTACAGATACGCCGTTTACGTTATGCTTTTCCCGGCATAATGTTACCCCAGCTATATGAGGCGTACCAATATTAAGTATGGCTGTCGTTCCCGCGTCGAATTTTGAATATTTTACGTTGTTTGCGCAAGTCGTCCGTGAATAGGGCTGGACGTCATTTACGTTCACGTCGAAACCAATACGTCCTTGCGGCGTACTTTGGAGCAATGCACACTGGGATATTCCACGGATGGCGCATGCGCAGTTCGTGAAAAACGTCAATTACGTCGGGTCACAGAACATTTACATAAAACACGCCCCCCTGTTCCAAATTTGAATTAAGCGGGCTTACGCCGGCCGGTTTACGCTACGCCGCCGCAACTTACGGAGCAAGTGCTTTGAGAACACTGCACTTGCCTGTCTAAGTTGTGGAGGCGTAACGTAAATCGGATACGTTACGCCCGCACAAAGATACGCGGCTGTACGAGAATCTGGCCCTCAGTTCCTGAAACTTTGAGGGTTTCTCAGATCAGTAGAGCTGTCCCCGAGTTTTTCCGAGGCTCTCCAGAAATACTATGCTTACGGATTTAAAAAAATGGGGTTGATAGAAAATGTAAAATCTGGTGCAGCTCTGCATAGAAACCAATCAGCTTCCAGGTTTGATTGTCAAAGCTTTATTGAGCAAGCAGAAGCTAGAAGCCGATTGGCTATCATGCACAGCTGCACCAGATTTTGCATTCTTCAGTTTTAGTACGCTTGGGCGTTAGCGGTAAATAGTTTGCCGTTATAGCGGCGCTTTTCAGCATTTTAACCCCTGCTAGTGGCCAAGGAAAGTGTTAAAAGCGCAGCTGACGAGGTACATTGGCAGCGCCGCCCATTGATTTCAATGGGCAGGGGCGGTGCAGGAGTGGTGTATACAGCGCTCCCGCCCCAAAGGTGCTGCTTGCAGGACTTTTGTTTTTCCCGTCCTGCAAGCGCACCACCACCCCAGTATGAAAGCGCTCAGGCTTTCACACTGGGGCTGCAGAAGAGGCCGCTTAGAGGCGCTATTTTTAGCACAAATACGCCTTGGTAAGTTTTTTTTCTACCTCCTCTTCTTAGGTCTCCCACTGGTGCTCCTGGGCCCCTCCTCTGTCCAGTCCCCCTGTTGGAAGCTGCTTCCCATTGGGGCACTCATGCACGCTTGCTCCCGAGCCCCGCTGTTGCGTCCATTGACACAGACAGTGGGACTCTGCCCTGCCCCCTCTTCACTGGCTTTGATTGACAGCAGTGGGAGCCAATGGCTCCTGGAGCACCAGCAAAGCCAGTGAGACCCTGAAGTGAGTGGAGAAAAGAGCTGCAGACATGCATGAGACCCAGGGGCGGACTGACCATTGAGGCACTCGGGGGCCCCATCAGGGTTGCCAGGCTCAATAAAACCAGGGACAGTATGTAAAAATCTGTGTTTTTTTTTACATCTGTCCCTGATATGTCCAAAACCGACATGCTTTTAATGTGAAAATCCTGAGATTTTAGCTGCCCCGCCTCTCTAATGCCTCCTGGCGTGGTGGCCATCTGTAAGCCCGGGGGCCCCATAATATTCTATTGCCCGGGGGCCCCATGAGTTGTCAGCCCCTGATGAGACCTATTAAAAAAAAAAAAAAACACAGCCCGCTAGCACCCAAAAAGCTCTGCAAATGCGCCGGCGCTTTAGCGCTGTTTTAGGGGAGCTTCAGCATGAAAGGGGCCTAAACAACAAGTCTGGGGGGGGAAAACTCCTGGAAAACATGGAGAGCGTTTCTGGACAAGGTGAGTAAATAGCTTGCTTGGAATATTCTTTCCTCCCTGACTGTTGCGATTCTATCAGTTGCCATAAAGTGAGTTACTTGAGGCTCAGACCTGCATCTGTTTGTAGCCGTCCTGTTCCCGTTTCAGTGAGGCCTCTGCTTCCCGCAGCCTCTCCTGCACGCTCTGCAAGGTCTGGCTGTGGAGGCTGCTCCCTTCACTCTGATCCTGCAACATCCTGGAGGAGAGAAAACATGAGAAATCAGCACTTCTGCTGGACAACGAAACCGGACACAGGAGAAACCTTACATTAACCACTTAACGCCCGCCGCACGACTATATACGTCCGCAAAATGGCACGGACAGGCAGATGGGTGTATATATACGTCCTTGCCTTCTAGCGGGTCGGGGGTCCGATCGGGACCCCCCCCGCCCGCTGCGTGCGGCGGTTGGATTCCCGCGGGGAGCGATCCGGGACGACGGCGCGGCTATTCGTTTCTAGCCGCCCCCTCGCGATCGCTCCCCGGAGCTGAAGAACGGGGAGAGCCGTATGTAAACACAGCTTCCCCGTGCTTCACTGTGGCGGCTGCATCGATCGAGTGATCCCTTTTATAGGGAGACCCGATCGATGACGTCAGACCTACAGCCACACCCCCGTACAGTTGTAAACACACACTAGGTGAACCCTAACTCCTTCAGCGCCCCCTGTGGTTAACTCCCAAACTGCAACTGTCATTTTCACAATAAACAATGCAATTTAAATGCATTTTTTGCTGTGAAAATGACAATGGTCCCAAAAATGTGTCAAAATTGTCCGAAGTGTCCGCCATAATGTCGCAGTCACGAAAAAAAAATCGCTGATCGCCGCCATTAGTAGTAAAAAAAAATGTTTTATAAAAATGCAATAAAAATATTT
The DNA here is from genome assembly GCF_905171775.1 of Rana temporaria. NCBI lineage: Eukaryota > Metazoa > Chordata > Amphibia > Anura > Ranidae > Rana > Rana temporaria. The sequence goes on along the minus strand of NC_053501.1, from coordinate 10,574,035 downwards.
CCTATTTTGTAAACGCTATACATTTTGCGCAAACCAATCGATAAACACTTATTGCGATTTTTTTTACCAAAAATAGGTAGAAGAATACGTATCGGCCTAAACTGAGGGGAAAAAATGTTATATATCTTTTTGGGGGATATTTATTATAGCAACAAGTAAAAAATATTGCATTTTTTTCAAAATTGTCGCTCTATTTTTGTTTATAGCGCAAAAACTAAAAACCGCAGAGGTGATCAAATACCACCAAAAGAAAGCTCTATTTGTGGGGAAAAAAAGGACGCCAATTTTGTTTGGGAGCCACGTCGCACGACCGCGACAGTCAGTCAGTTAAAGCAACGCCGAATCGCAAAAAGGGGCCAGGTCCTTAACCTGCATAATGGTCCAGGTCTTAAGTGGTTAAGGCAAGGAGGGGAAAACCACTCTGTCAGGATAAGGAGCCATCAGTAATGTAAAGCCTGGTACACACCATCGGATTTTCATTGTAGGACTTATGTCTGAAGGGCGTTGGCCAGGAACTTGTATGGCAAAGAATTGTCGGCCAACAAACACGAAACTACATGTTTTTCAGCTCTTTAGCGCCACCCTTTGGGCAACGTCTGCTAATGTTGTGTTATGGTTAGCATTGCTTCTGAGCATGCGCGTTTGGATTTTTGTCTGACGGACTTGTGTACACACAATTGGATAATCCAACAACACACATTTGTTGGCTGACAAATTTAAAGCATGCTATCCCACATTTGTTGGCGGAAAATCCGACAACAATTGTCCGATGGCAAGTACAAAACGGTCGGATGTTCCGACAACAGCCTGTCATCACACAATTCCCGCCGTAAAATCCGATCTTGTGTACGAGGCTTTAGGCTCGATTCACACCTATGCATGTTGCTTTTGAGCGTTTTTGCAGTGTTTTTTGACACGCGTTTTTACCGCATTTTGCTTTTTTTTAGCCGACAATTTTTAATTTTGATTTTTTACATTTCCTTTAACCACTTCCATACCGGGCACTTACGCACCTTCCTGCCCAAGCCAATTTTCAGCTTTCAGCACTGTCGCAATTTGAATGACAATTGCGCGGTCGTGCTACACTGTACCCAAACAATTTTTTTTATAATTTTGTTCCCACAAATAGAGCTTTCTTTTGGTGTTATTTGATCACCTCTGCCATTTTTATTTTTTGCGCAACTAAAAAAAGTTTTTATTTTTTCTGTAAATTTTTTTTGTAAATACGTTTTCTCCTTCAAACACGGCCACCGATGAGGCGGCACTCATGGCCACCGATGAGGCGGCACTCATGGCCACCGATGAGGCGGAACTGATTGATGGCACTGATGGGTACTTATGGGTGGCACAGATGGGCACTGATAGGTGGGCATGTTGCCAGTCAGTGCCCATTTGTGGGCACTGATTGGCATCTATGCTAATTTTTTAATTGCTTTTTTATTTGCCCCCTTCCCTGGTGGTCCTGGCGGCTTCCCTGGTAGTCCAGTGTGGGCATCCGAGGGGGGGCTGCACTGATAATCAGCATGAACCCCCGTGAGGGGAGCCGCCGATCGGCTCTCCACTACTCGCATCAGACGCGAGTGAGGAAGAGCCGATCAACGGCTCTTCCTGTTTACATCATGATCAGCCGTGATTGGACACGGCTGATCAGGTGGTGGCTCTTTACCGAGAGGCTCTTTACCGAGATCGGAGATGCAGGGTGTCAGACTGACACCCCGCATCACCGTTCGCCGCGCTGCGCGCCCCCACGGGCGCGTGCCGGCATGTTATCCTACAGGACGTCTATAGATGTCCAGTCAGGATTACACAACCACTTCAATTTACTAGTCACCGGCCGCAATTTGCTAGAGCATTTTTTTTCACGATCGTGTGTAGGCAAGGCCGTTTCAATGATGAAGTTGAAAAAACGTCAAATGATGGTGTGTACGCGGAATTAGACTGACAGCACTCTGCAGGTCCTGACCGACACAAATGACATCTCTACCTGGTCCCAGTCTGCTATGTATGGGATTACAGGAGGGCGACACCAAGACAAATTCAGGTACTTATACTAGCTGTATGTAAAAATAAAATGCAATTATTTTCATTAATACAGAAGTGGTATGATTGACATTTTATAGATCTGCCTGAAGGTCATCTATAGGGCTCCAGAACAATGGCTGAGCTCTGTTATCTTGTCGATCACATGGCAGTCATGTCTCACCTGGATTTCTCGCTCTGCAGCGACTCCAGAGCCTCTGTGCGGCTGCTCAGTAATTGGTCAGCTTCCTGCAGCCGCACCTTCAGCACTGCCAGTTGGGAATCCTTGGCAGCGGTTGCCTCCGTCAGATCGTCCACCTGGGCCCGCAGCTCCCTCGTCGTTCTGTCACTCTTGGAATGGTCACCATTCCACTTCCCTATCCGAATCCTTGCTTCATTCAGATCTGCAAAAGGAGTGATGTCATCAGCTACCGCAACACAGGGCTATCAAATATAAAAACAGAAACGTTGGCGCTACTACCCATACTACACATAGATGGCAGAGCTCCCGGGTGCTCGATCCACAGTCGCTGGCGGAATAAAGTAAAGTAGGAAAAATGATCCTCACTCAAGTTGTTGCTCTTTAAAAAAAAAATCTTTGTTTTTATTAACAAGTGGCAGTGAACAAACGCAGATGAAAACGGTTGATGTGTTTCAGCCTATAAGGCCTTAGTCATAGTTATGACTAAGGCCTTATAGGCTGAAACACGTCAACCCTTTTCACCTGAGTTTGTTCACTGCCGCTTGTTAATAAAAAATAAAAAAATGATTTTTTAACCGATATACTGATGGGCAAGGCTGGGCACAAGCACGTACCTGTATGTCGCCTTTAAGAGTCCAACCGTGGGTCGCACGCTGCTGCGCTGACGCCCTGGTCCTATGCTCCGTGACCGCGCCCGATCGCTGCCGGTGTCCCGCGATCGGGTCACGGAGCTGAATAACGGGGAGAGGTAAGTGTAAACAAACCTCTCCCCGTGCTTCCTAGTGAGACTGCCACTGATCGTCTGTTCTCTGTCATAGGGAACGACGATCAGTGACGTGCCACGCCCCCACACAGCAAGAATCACTCCCTTAAGTCACACTTAACCCCTTAGCGCCCCCTACAGGTTAACCCCTTCACTGACCGTGTAATTTTCACAGTAATCGGTGCATTTTTATAGCACTTCGCTGTAAAAATGACAATGGCCCCAAAATGTGTCCGCCATAATGTCGCAGTCACGATAAAAATCGCTGATCGCTGCCATAACTTGTAAAAAAAAAATCCAAGGCTCTCCAGCGCCCCCCACCTCTGGCTATATGCGGTATTGCACGCCATAGAAGTCAATGCGGAACAAATTATCTTAATTTACATTGACTTCTATGGGGAAACCAGCTTTGATATACGAGTGCTTTGGATTACAAGCATTCTCCTGGAACAGATTCCACTGTACTCAGACAAATCTACAATACAAAACCACCGACTCTCCTGACTATAGAACCTCAGAGAGGGGTCAAGACTGGCCGGGTGGTATCCCAGATCTCAGGTAAGATCCTTGTTACCTTCCTGGGTCTCCTTGGACCTCTGGATGAGTGTCGCCATCTCCTGGTTCAGGGACTGAACCTCATTTCTGAGCAGCTGGTTCTCCAGGCGGAGATTGGACAGTTCGTGGGATTTCTGATCTCCATTGCCGTGGCTGGAGGTGGAGGACGTGTCTGAGGCTTTGCTGTCCGGGACTTTATCTTCCGGAGTGTTGTCTGCAGGCTGAAAATCTGCGAATGATACAAATCCCAACAACATAATGCAATGAGAGTTTTAAGACAAAAATTGACCAAATGAAAAATAACTGGACTCTTAGACCCCTTTCACACTTGTGAAATTTCAAAGTCTCGCGATTTTGACAAAACGGTCATACGACTGTGGATCCGACTTTGCACTGCGACTTGAAGTCAGACTTCAATGACCAGGGATCCGACTTTGATCCCCGAGATAACAACATGTACTGTCTGTTTGGTATGAATCATTAGGGGGAACTCCCCACCAATTTAATAAAAAAAAAAACGGCATGGGTTCCCCCTCTAAGAGCATACCAGGCCATTCGGTCTGGTATGGATTTTAGAGCAAACCCCCACGCCGTTCCCCCAAAATCCATACCAGACCCTTATGCGAGCACGTAGCCCGGCCGGTTAGGAAAAAGGGTGGGGACAAACGAGCACCCCCTCCTGAACCGTACCAGGCCGCATGCCCTCAACATGGGGGGTGGGTGCTTTGGGGCAGGGGAGGCACTGCACCCCCCCCCCCACCTCAAAACACCTTGTCCCTATGTTGATGAGGACAAGGGCCTCTTCCCGACAACCCTGGCCGTTGGTTGCCAGGGTCTGAGGGCAGGGGCTTATCGGAAACTGGGAGCCCACTTTAACAAGGGGTACCTCAGATCCTGGCCCCCCTCCCTATGTGAATGAGTATCGGGAACCCCTGCCCATTCACCTGAAAAAAAAAAAAAGTGTCAAAAATAAAACACAGCACACAGGGTGTTAAAATAATTTATTAGGCAGCTCCGGGGGGTTCTTCAAACTTCTGCCCTCTCTGGCTCTTCTGCCTCCTTAGCTGGTGACTTCAGAAAAAAGTAGTGCAGGGACTACTTTGAAGTCGTTTTTTTTTACCTTAATGCATCCTATGCTCTAAGGTACAAAAAACACCTTGCACTCTTGACGGACCCCCCCCCCCTCGTTGTACTTCTCGGCTCATCACTGGATTGATAGCAGCACAGCCATTGGCTCCCACTGCCGTCAATCAAATCAATGACGCGGCGTGTCGGGGGGGAGCGGGTCCGAGCGATACAGTCGGCGGCCATAGTATCACGGGAGCGCGCACGCAAGCCAACCCCCTTGGGAGAGCGCTTCCCAGAAGGGGGGTTAGCGCTTGCAGGGAGGAGCCAAGACAGTCGCCGAGGGACCCCAAAAGACAAGGATCGGGGCCACTCTGTGCAAAGAGACCTGCACAGTGGAGGTGAGAACGATATATATTTATTTAAAAAAAAAAACCTTTAAGAGGAACCAATCACTGTGTCTATAAGGAGTGACTCTGTACTGGAATCTCTTCTTGCTGAACCAGCTGATTCATTGTGTTGCAGACAAGTCAGTATTTAATGTCTTTAATTAGACGGGTCATCGGCTTACCCGTCCGACAAATCTTCTTACGCTGGCATTACCAGCAGTGATCCTGGAGAGATGCAGTTTGAAGTTCCTGGGCACAGAGCCCCAGCCGAGTAACGTGGCATCGTTCCCATACACACAGCGCAAACCCACATAATGCCTCCTGATAATGTGCTAGACAGGCAGCGGAAGTGTCGCCCTATACACTATAGCAAGGGTCGCCAAACTTTTCAAACAAAGGGCCAGTTTATTGTTCTTCAGCCTTTAGGAGGGCCGGATTGTGGCCAGCGGGGGTAGAAAAGGCCCCGGGCCCAGCATTGGTGGGAATGAATATGTCCTCATAGTTTGCGATCAGTAGGATAAGGAGTAGTCTCCTATTCGTAGGAGTAATTGCATCTCATCATTGGTATTAGGGGAAGAAAAAGTGCCCCCTTGTTGGAGTCAGTGGGAAGAATAGTGCCTCATATCAGTGGGAGGAATAAAGCCCTGAGGGCCGAAAAAAGGCCGCATCTGGCCCTCGGGCTGCAGTTTGGAGACCCCTGCACTAAAGCCTATACCTACCTGATAAACAAAAAAAACTGTTCTATAGCAAGTAGGGTTGTCCCGATACCACTTTTTTGAGACAGAGTACAAGTACCGATACTTTTTTTTAATGTCATGCTCATGCGACTGAAATGAATGGAGAGAAGCTCCTCTCCATTCATAAACTGAAGCATCGTAAACACAGGTTACGATGCTCAGTTATGTGAATGAACAGAGTCAGTGATCACTGACTAAGTACATTTGGAAAAGGTAGGAGCCGGGTTTAGCGGCTCCTACCTCCATCCTGACAGATTGAGGGGGGAAAGCGGAATGGGGGAGCTGCACGGAGAGGGACAAGACGGCACGGAAGGGGACAAGACGGCACGGAGGGGGACAAGACGATGGCACGCTACGTGCGGGGGCGCGCTACGTGCAGAGAGCAGAGGCACGCTACGTGCGGGGGCGCGCCACGTGCAGAGGCACGCTACGTGCGGGGGCGCGCTACGTGCGGCGGGGGCGCGCTACGTGCGGCGGGGGCGCGCTATGTGCAGAGAGCAGAGGCACGCTACGTGCGGGGGCGCGCTACGTGCAGAGAGCAGAGGCACGCTACGTGAGGGGGCGCACTACGTGCGGGGGCGCGCTACGTGCAGAGAGCAGAGGCACGCTACGTGCGGGGGCGCGCTACGTGCAGAGAGCAGAGGCACGCTACATGCGGGGGCACGCTACGTGCAGAGGCACGTACGTGCGGGGGCACGCTACGTGCAGAGAGCAGAGGCGCGCTACGTGTGGGGGCGCGCTACGTGTGGGGGCGCGCTACGTGTGGGGGCGCGCTACGTGTGGGGGCGCGCTACCTGCAGCTACACTCACAAAGCCACGCCGCTGGAGGGACTGAGGAGGTGAGAAAATGGGAAATGATTACCCTTGTTGCCTAGGAGACTGACTAGCCGCGCATTCACTCAGCTCACACAAAGCCGGCGCCGCTTGCAGGACTGAAGGGGTTAAAGTCAGAAATGTTTACTCTTGTTGCCTAGGAAACCTGGCGTGACAGCGGAAAGGACAGACAGCAGTGAGAACAGGAGGTGGCGGCCGCTGCACGGGCCACATGACAAGGCCTGGCATGCCTGATTTGGCCCGTGGGCCTTGTGTTTGCCACCAGTGGACTACTGTTATAAACGTGAGCCCAGCCTATAAGATTACACGCCCCCTAGTGGTAAATGTATAAAAAAAAAAAAAAAGAAGACAGGTTGGGCTCACAGAAAATGGACAGAATGCGATTCTACCATTGCTGGACCAAGGAGGAAGCCGGGGATGGAGTGTGGAGCAGGTAAGTAGGATATTTTGGGGGGAGCCAGGAGGATAAACAGGAGAAAACATTTACCTGGAGTTTTCCGTTCAGTCTTCGGAGAGGCGCTCTGGGTGGTGTTGGCACTGTTGGGGTTGGTCGGTGCGGAGTGCCCGCTCGCCTCCCTGTTGGATTCTCTCCTGGACTCCAGGGCGCCGTTGTGCACTTTCTCCGAACTATTAAGGAAATCGAAGAGCTGCTCATCGTCCGGTTCAGACTTTTTCCGTCGTACAAAGTGGCTGGAGGTCCTGAGGGAGGGGGCGCTGTGGGAGGGGGCGATGGGAGTGCTGTGGGAGGTCTCTGTAGTCATCCTGCCGACGGGCTTCACATTGGCGGTGCCGGCGAGAAGTGTCGCCTTCTGGTTCTTTATATTGCCGGCGGCGGAGGAGATGAAGGCGGGCTTCGTAAAGCTGGGGTGCTTCTCCTTCGGTTTCTCCGGCAGATCGTGTCCGATGTAGTCGGCGGCGCTGTCCAGGATGACCTCGCCCTCATTGCTCTTGCTTAGGGCGGTGGCCGCTCCCTGATCCACCAAATTCAGCAGATCCTCTGCCTTGACGGCCAAGTCTACCAACCAGGACATTGCGGGGATCTCTGGGGTCAGCAGTCACTCACAGCGCCTCACTCATCACCTGTAATGAGGAAAATAGAAGGCGGGGTTACTGGAGTCATAGACTGAGATACAGAATGATCAGGCTCCACCCTGAATGATGAACTGACCAATCACTGCAAGACAGGAGCGGGGACACAATGATAACATTACTGAAAAAATCAGTATCAGGGCAGTGGGGAGCAGTCCCCCCCCCCCAGGTTCAGGGCAGTGGGCAGCAGCCGACCCCCCCCCCCCAAAGATCAGGGCAGTGGGCAGCAGCCGCCCCCCCAGGATCAGGGCAGTGGGCAGCAACCCCCCCCCCCGAATCAGGGCAGTGGGCAGCAGCCCCCCCCCCCCCCCGAATCAGGGCAGTGGGCAGCAGCCGCCCCCCCAGGATCAGGGCAGTGGGCAGCAGCCGCCCCCCCAGGATCAGGGCAGTGGGCAGCAACCCCCCCCCCCGAATCAGGGCAGTAGCAGCCGCCCCCCTCCCAGGATCAGGGCAGTGGGCAGCAACCCCCCCCCCCCAGGATCAGGGCAGTGGGCAGCAGCCCCCCCCCCGAATCAGGGCAGTGGGCAGCAGCCCCCCCCCCCCCGAATCAGGGCAGGGGGCAGCAGCCCCCCCCCCCCGAATCAGGGCAGTGGGCAGCAACCCCCCCAGGATCAGGGCAGTGGAGAGCCCCCCCAGAATCAGGGCAGTGGGCAGCACCCCCCCAGGATCAGGGCAGTGGGCAGCAGCCCCCCAGGATCAGGGCAGTGGGCAGCAGCCCCCCAGGATCAGGGCAGTGGGCAGCAGCCCCCCAGGATCAGGGCAGTGGGCAGCAGCCCCCCAGGATCAGGGCAGTACCCCCCCCCCCAGGATCAGGGCAGTGGAGACCCCCCCAGAATCAGGGCAGCACCCCCACCCCCCAGGATCAGGAGAGAGGGGGCAGGATCAGGGCAGTGGGGAGCCCCTCCCAGAGGTGTACCACACACATAGCCCGCCCCCAAGTCAGGAGTAGTGCGGTAGGTACCCCGGGGTCGTGCTCTCACCTCTCCCGGGCTGTACACAGGATGACACGGCCCTCCTCACACTCTGCGCTCCGTTCTCCCCTCCATCCTCTACCGGAGACGTGGACCCGGAACTGCCTACACACTGAAGGACCCAAAACAAGCTGTCCGTGGCGATGCCTGACCGCAACTCATCACCATAGAGTCCCGGAGGATAGAGCGGCCGGCCAAAGATAGCAGCGAGTTGACAGAGCGGCCTCCCATAGAGACGTCGTGGAGGGGTAGAGCGGCTCACAATAGCGACCGACCGATAGAGCGGCGCAGAGCGGCCGGAGGATTCTGATAGTAATCACTGCGAAAATGAAAGCATAACTAGTTGCTACGGCAACAGCTCCATCATCATCATCATCATCATCATCATCATCATCATCATCATCATCATTGTTATTATTGTACAAGATTTATATGGTGCCAACAGTTTGTGCTGCACTTTAAAAAAAACGCTGACCTGAACAAAAAACACCCCAAAAAAACTCACAGCTCCCTCCAGGGACATACCTGAATGACAGATATACATAGGGGCGGGGTTACCCTAGGGTTGCCACCTTTTTCTCTAACCAAACCCGAACATTTTAGTGGCACAGGGCACATTTTTTTTCATAGTGTAAACTATAGGATTATAAAAGACCTGGGACATCTTTGGATGCCCCAATGAGAGTGGAAATGCAGCACGCTGTGGCAAACAGTGGGTGTGGCCAAACTGCTCTTGCTGACATGATCGCACCCCCCCCCCTTCCCCCCAAGTGCCCCATTAACCACTTAAGCCCCGGACCAAAATGCAGGTAAAGGACCAGGCCCCTTTTTGCGATTCAGGACTGCGTCGCTTTAACTGACAATTGCGCGGTCGTGCGACGTGGCTCCCAAACAAAATTGGCGTCCTTTTTCCCCCACAAATAGAGCTTTCTTTTGGTGGTATTTGATCACCTCTGCAGTTTTTATTTTTTGCGCTATAAACAAAAATAGAGCGACAATTTTGAAAAAAATGCAATATTTTTACTTTTTGCTATATCCGCCAAAAATATATATAAAAAAAAAAATTTCCTCAGTTTAGGCCGATACGTATTCTTCTACATGTTTTTGGTAAAAAAAAAATCGCAATAAGCGTTTATCGGTTGGTTTGCGCTAAATTTATAGCGTTTACAAAATAGGGGATAGTTTTATTGCATTTTTATTATTTTTTTTTTTTTTACTACTAATGGCGGCGATCAGCGTTTTTTTTTCGTGACTGCGACATTATGGCGGACACTTCGGACAATTTTGACACATTTTTGGGACCATTGTCATTTTCACAGCAAAAAATGCATTTAAAATGCATTCTTTATTGTGAAAATGACAGTTGCAGTTTGGGAGTTAACCACAAGGGGGCGCTGAAGGGGTTATGTTTCACCTAGTGTGTGTTTACAACTGTAGGGGGGTGTGGCTGTAGGAGTGACGTCATCGATTGTGTCTCCCTATAAAGGGGATCACTCGATCGATGCAGCCGCCACAGTGAAGCAGGGGGAAGCCGTGTTTACACGCGGCTCTCCCCGTTCTTCAGTACCGGGGACCGATCGCGGGACCCCAGTGGCGATCGGGTCCGCGGGTCTCGCGGTCCCGGAGCTTCGGACCAGGTTGCGGGCGCGCGCCTCGGGTCCGCGCCCGCGACCCACAGCTGGGTAGATGAAAAGGACGTACCGGTACATCGATCTGCCCAGCTGTGCCATTCTGCCGACGTATATCGTCGTGCGGCGGTCGTTAAGTGGTTAATGCCCAAACCTGCCCCAGACAGCAGCCCGCAGCTCCCGGATGGCAACAGATTTGTGTCTGACTATCTCAGTTACTTGGGGAGCCACTGACCGGTCTGAATAATGTGTCCGGGATTCAGGCTGACTTAAACCCGGACACATAATTCCAAACCCGGAGTGTTCGGGTGAATCCTGGACAGGTGACAACACTAGGTTACCCGTATACGTCAATGGATGACCCGACCCTCGTAATGACACTCCCCACATTGACAGATAGGCATGGGGGCGCAGTCACTCAGTGACGTCTCCGGGTAATCCTCGCTAGACATGTGCAATTAGTTTCATTCTAAAAAAAAAAAATTAACGAATTTCGACAAATTTGTTTATTCAGAAATATCCGAATTAACGAAAAACCCGTTTAAATAACTTTTCCTAAATATTCGTAAATTTGAAAATAAAAATGTAAATTCCCAAAAAATCTGAAATGTAAAAGAAATCTGAAATTCGGAAATTTAGAAAAAAACACACAGCCTGATGGGAGTTGTTATTTAAGACAAGTGCGGACTCAGCCCGCTCTCTTGGGACGCCACCTCCCAGCCAACAGGAGGCCTGCATTGTAAGTGCGCCTAGGCCTGAGAAGCCTGGGCCTACCCTGGAGAGGACGGATCGCCTAGCCTGAGAGGGATCCTTGCGGACATCTTCGCTGACGGGATCGAAGAGAGACCGCCTGAACTAACATCACGTCAAAGTCGCCTCTTCACTGGTATCCAGAGAGCGGCCGTGCGTAGGACCCGAGGCCCCACGCTACAGAAAGACTGATCACAGAAGGAAGGTTTCGGACTGAGGAAAACCAGATCAGCGAGGCCTTGGTTTGGTGAGCGGGCACTTGCCCATCAACATAGTTAACTGACTTGCAGGAGTGTGACTTGCAGGAGTGTGACTTCCATAGATTTCACTTGTGCTTGCTGGCATCTGCAACGCCACGAGCGGGGACACACTGCCTCCTGAGAGCGATGCAACACCTTGGGGAAATTGGCGCACAGCTTTACTGTTACAGCGTGGGCATTAAGGGTTTGTTTTTTACTTCCACCCTGTTATTGGAATACAAATAAATAAGTGCACCAACGAAGCTAGTAGAAGATTAACTGACTCTAAAAGGAACAGCCACCCATTCCCTTTTTTTCCCACAAGTCGTTACTACAGGACACACACCAGTTGAACTGTCCACTAGGGGGAGCCATACAGTTGGGAGTTTATGTGTTTCTTTTATATTACTATAACTGTTTGTATCGCATTGTGATTTTGCTGTTTTATGCGAGACCTGGTGGGGAGGTGTTCCAGTGCTGACGTCACTGCATTGAGAGATTCCTCCACCATACTCTCACTCAGATCGGGTCATTTGGGTCTGATTGCAGGGATATTCCGAACTAGCTGTATTCCCGTGACAATTGCAGAGAGCTGTATGTAATTAATGTCCTTTGCATAACCATTGTTCTATTTCTTTGTCAAGTAAACATCTTAACACTGGTTAAGCCATATCTTCAGGTAGATTCAGTAAGAGTTAGGCCGGCTTATCAGTAGATAAGCCGACCTAACTCAGAATCTACGCAGACTTATGTTTAAGTGTATGCTCAAACAGAGATACGCTTAAACATATCTAAGATACGACGGCTTGCGCCGTCCTATCTTAGATTGCAATATTTCGGATGGCCGCTAGGTGGCGCTTCCATTGCGGTCGGCGTAGAATATGTAAATGAGTAGATACGCCGATTCACGAACGTACGCCCGGCCGACGCAGTACTTTTACGCCGTTTACGTAAGACATAGGCCGCGTAAAGTTAGAGCTGGGCCCAAGTTGGAATAGTAATGTCATGGCCGCCGTTCACCCGCGTCGAAATTCAAATTTTTTACGTCGTTTGCGTAAGTTGTCCGTGAATCGGGGTTTACGTCCACGTCGAAATCAATAGGCCCGTGCGGCGTACTTAGCCGCAATGCACACTGGGAAATGTAGGAGCCCGGCGCATGCGCAGTTCGGAAAAAACGTAAAAAACGTAAGGTCAAGCACTATTAACATAAAACACGCCCCCCTCAAACACATTTGAATTAGGCGCCCTTACGCCCGCCGCTTTAGGCTACGCCGCCGTAACTTAGCAAGCAAGTACATTGTAAATCATGTACTTGCCTCGCTAACTTACGACGGCGTAGCTTAAATTCCTTAAGCTACGCCAAAGTTACGGCCATGTACCTGAATCTAGGTACTTGTGTCAGTAGCAGCTGTGTGGCAGGTGAACAACACCAAGGTAACAATATTTTACTGCAGTCATTGTTGTGTGGTATCATTGTGGATCCCTATAACCATTCGGGGTCCACAATTACATTATTGTCCATTTGTGCCAAGGGGGGATTGAGCCAAATTAAGGGGGGTTGACAGGCAGAGTACAGGCCCAAATCTAAAACAGCAGCTCCTTCGCGGGTAGTGCTACATACATTTCATTTTTATTTATTTTTTGCTGTAAATATTAAGGAATTTATTATTTTTTGCAAAAGGTGGAGTTTGCCTTTAAAGACCATATCTTTAAAGTATATCTACAGAACTGGGAGTGTTTCAGATATAAGGATTGTTACCTCCAAATTATCAGTTTTTGTGGGACGGCTGCTAAAGTGCAGGAATCCCCACTGGAAGATTTCCCCCTATACCTGTTTTCAGGGGAGGGCTGGCAGCCTTAGGCCTTGGGGGAAGTCCAGTCAAGTGGCTTATTGAACCAACCAATTGAAGCAACTAGTGAAGTACTACAAGTCCTACAAGTCCCAGCATGAACCCCTGAGATCTAAGGATGTGACCCCTGACTGATGTGCACTCTCTAGGCCGGGGGCCAGTCCTGGCTGTGGTGGCCTTTATTGGGGAGAATCAGATCGGCCCGAGGGGGAAATTGCCACCCTGCCCCCTGGCCCAGTCCGCCCCTGCCTGTTTTGGGGACAGCCCAAAATTTGTGATTTTTTTTTTCTCAACTTTACTTTTGCTGATTACAGTCACCAGGAAAATTAGAAAGTGTGAATCTCCCTGACAATTAAAGCCTGACCAAAGTCCCAATCCCTCTCCACTCAATCCAAGATACGTTTTTTCATATAGTCATACCTCCAGCATTTGTCATTGGAAATCTTCATGTTAGTATTACATATAGAGATCATCTCTCCCTCCTATCTGCAGATCAAAGTGTGGTTAACATTTCTGTGTGAAAACCACTGAAATAAGATCAACTGCACAGCAAATCTCTTGTTCTCAAGGAGTCTAAGTTGATGATTTACGACTTTAAAGCTGAACTCCGGGAATAATTAGACAACCTCTACCCTTGCCGTGTCACCCGTCCCCTTCTCTCTGAAGAAAAGGTCCATTCAGTTTGTCTAATGGAGAGGAGGTCAGCACTATATGCAGCATCCTATACCAACAAACTAGACATTAGAACAAGATAAGGGAGGGTGGGGAGAACGGGGCAGTGGCTGTAACTACACCCAAATTATCCCCACTCTAAGGGATTTCCTGGACTATGTCGGTACTAGTAAAAATACAATGTAATACATATGAAAACGATTTATTGAAGAAATCAAATATACACTTGACACTATTAAAATTGAACAAACAAGCAACAGATGCTCAGGTAACCCCCCAGGAACATCTGTAATTGTCAGTTGCTAGATTGGTCGAATTCTCGACTAGTTTCGTGGTTGCCCACTTCCTCAGGAGAACCAATCTCCACTGAATAGATACACAGTGTGTGAACCAAGGACGCCATGCAGGATCCCCTGCGGCGGACAAAGGGGATATGGGTGGATTCCCAAACATGTATGTCGGGAGTTTGATACAGCACCATGGCGAGAAATTATGGCCGTGGGAGCTGAGTAACAGGAGGGGTGTCACTGATGTGGCTTGCCGGGGGCAGTAGGGGATAGGATTGCACATAATGAGTTGCTGGTAACATCCAGCGATAACTCAAGGGGTCCAGTTGAGCAAATAAATGGCCCCAGTGGCATGGTAATGCCAGTTACTGGGACAAGGGAATACAGATCCCCAAGAATTACTACCTCAAGGCAGCCACATGAAGCCTGTATATGCCTCACCACGGCGGTCGCCAGGGAAAGGATCCACCATGAAATGGTGGATCCAGGGAAAGGATCCACCATGAAGGATCCACCGCTTTATTTAAATGAAACACGCCCCCCTACTCGCCGATTTTAATTAGGCGCCCTTACGCCGCAAGAGATACACTACGCTGCCGTAACTTACGGAGCAAATTCTTTCTGGATTCGAAGCAACAAAAAGTAAGTTACAGCGGCGTAGCGTATCTCCCATACGCTGCGCCGGTGCAGATCTCTGTGGATCTGCCCCCTAACCTGTAAAGGCTTTTAAAGCATTGCCTATGGATAGTAAAATTTAAGTCGCCGTTGAGCAGGTGTGCACAATTTTAAAGCATGACATGTTTGGTATCTATTTACTCAGCGTGACATTATCTTTTATATTTTCCCCAAAAAATGGGATATATATTAAGTTGTTTTGCATTGAAATTTTAAAAAGTGTTTTTTTTTCCCAAAAATTGCATTTGAAAAACTGCTGCGCAAATACCGTGTGGCATAAAAAAATTCAAAACCCCTCAGTTTGTTCTGTAGGTGCTTTAAATATATATATATATATATATATATATATATATATATATATATATATATATATATAATATGTTTGGGGGTTCCAAGTTATTTTCTAGCAAAAAAAAAAAATATTTTCACATGTATACGTCTTCACGTGGGGTTTTTGTACTCGGAGTTCAGCTTTAAGATTGCCCATGAATACAGCGCCCTCGTTCCCCTCTGTAGAGGTGGTCGGTGTCTATTGTGTTTGGTGGTGATTTTTCTTTTGTCTTGGAGGAGTCACATTTTGCAGTTGAGACACTTTTTGGTGACTTTATCAGCTGATAAGAAATGTTCATACATCAGCGATTCTACAAGTGCAGAGTTTGCTACATTTCCTGCCCAGAACAACAACAACAATGCCTGGATCTCGAGGAATGTCAGGTGACACAAAAAGTGTGACACTTATTAACAGTGGTCAATGGTCATACTCTAGACAATTTTGGAGCTCATCAGACTGAAAATGCTGACAGAGACCATGCAGTCAGTGGCGACTGGTGCTCCAAATTTTTTGGGGGGGTGCAAACAAACTGAAAAAAAAAAAACATGAAATGCAGCCACTGTGCCCATCAATTGCTGACACTGTGCCCATCAATTGCCGCTACTGTGCCCATCAACTGCTGCCAGTGTACCTATCAATTGCCGCTACTGTGCCCATCTACTGCTGCCAGTGTGCCCATCAACTGCTGCCAGTGTGCCCATCAACTGCTGCCAGTGTGCCCATTATCTGCTGCTACATTGCCAATCAACTGCTGCCAGTGTGCCTATCAATTGCCACTACTGTGTCCACCAATTGCTGCTACTGTGCCCATCAAATGCTGCCAGTGTGCCCATCAATTTCCGCTACTGTGCCCATCAAATGCTGCCAGTGTGCAGTGTGTTTTTGGGGGGTTGCAAACAAAATGAAAAAATCCCATATATTGCAGCCACTGTGACATCAAACGCAGCTACTGTACCCATCAATTGCTGACACTGTGCTCATCAAATGCTGCCAGTTTGCCCATCAACTGCCACTACTGTGCCCATCAACTGCTGCCAGTGTGCCCATCAACTGCCGCTACTTTGCCAATCAACGGCTGCCAGTGTACCCATCAATTGCCGCTACTGTGCCCATCAACTGCTGCCAGTGTGCCCATCAACTGCCGCTACTTTGCCAATCAACGGCTGCCAGTGTGCCTATCAATTGCCACTACTGTGCCCACCAATTGCTGCCAGTGTGCCTATCAATTGCTGCTACTGTGCCCATCAAATTCTCCCAGTGTGGATCGCCCAACACTTACCTGTCTTGGTGGGGGAGCAGGTCACGGTCCTCCACGCTCCTCAATGTCTTCTCCCATCCTCTGCTATGATTTGACCTGGCATTTCAGCCAATCAGGTGACAGGTAACAGACCCAAGCACCTGATTGTATAGACCCTGACCAGGTCTCTTGGCTGGAGCACCCCTCCCCCTCTTCATTACCTCACATTAGTGGCCACCAGTGTATTGGAAGAATCCCTTGAGTTCTCCCACATAGAGGAGTTTATCTCCCATGGTTGAGACCCAGGTTCTTTCATTCTATTACTAGGGTAGGACCCACTAATTCGGGGTTCTTTGTCACAGTAAGTGGGCTTAGCACTATATGACTATATAGTGTGACCAAACCCCCGTATTTTTGAATATGTTCAGGTGTTTTTAACTAGCCTTGCAGGATAAATGTCATTTTTGCATGTGTGCTCTATAATCGGTTTTGTACTCTTTATGGAGACATCTGGGGGTCTTACATATGCATGCACAACCTACGTATGTGTTCGCCTCTGCACGCGAGCATGGGGGGCACGTTAAACATTTTTTTTAAATTTTTATTTACTTTTATTTTTATTTTTTATTTATTTATTTATTATTTATTTTTTATTTATTTTTATTTTATTTTTATTTACTGTCCCTAAAAAAAAAAAAAATTACTTCTATTGCTATCACAAGAAATGTAAACGTCTCTTGTGATAACAATAAAAAATCACAGGTCCTCTTTATGGAGACATCTGGGGGTCTTACATATGCGTGCACGACCTACGTATGTGTTCGCCTCTGCACACTAGCATGGGGGGAGAGGCGCTTTAAACATTTTTTTACATTTTTTATTTTTTTCCTTTTTATTTACACTGTCCCTAAAAAAATTTTTTTTAGCACTTTTATTGCTATCACAAGAAATGTAAATGTCTCTTGTGATAATAATTAAACATGACAGCTCTTCTTTATGGAGAAATCTGGGGTCTTACATATGCGTGCACAACCTACGAATGTGTTCGCCTCTGCACGTGAGCATGGGTGGTGCGTCAAACATTTTTTTTATTTATTTCTTTTTTTTACTTACACTGTCCCTAAAAAAAAAAAAAAAAATGTAATCACTTTTATTGCTATCACAAGAAATGTAAATGTGCCTTGTGATAACAATAAAACATGACAGGTCCTCTTTATGGAGACATCTGGGGTCTTACATATGTGTGCATGACCTACGTATGTGTTTGCCTCTGGGGGGGGGGGGGACGCTTTCAGGGCCGCCATCAGGAATTATGGGGCCCCTTACACAGCTTCAGGCATGGGCCTCCTGGAGCAGAGAACCTGGGGGGGGGGTGCTGCTGCCTCAAATTGAGAAGAGGGGGGGGGCTGCCACTAATTGAGAAATGGGGGGTGTGAATTGAGAAGCGGGGGTGCCACGAATTGGGGGGGGGGTTGCCCTGGGGACCTCTGGGCCCCTTGCAAAGGAAGTAAAAAAAAATTATAACAAAAAAAGGGGTCCCTGGGGACCTCTGGGCCCTTTAATAAAAATAAAAAATAAAATAAAAAGATATATATAAAAAAAATTATTTTTTTATATAAAAAAAGGGGGTAGCCATCTGGGGCCCTGGGGACCTCTGGGCACTATAATAAAAAGAAAAAAAATATATAAAAAAATGATTTTTTTTATATAAAAAGGGGGGGGGTAGCCATCTGGGGTCCTGTGGACCTCTGGGCCCTTTAATAAAAACAAACAAAAAAATAAATAAATTAAAAAAAAACGTTTTATAAAAAAATAAAGATTTAAAAAAATAAAAAGGGGGGATGCCATGCGGGGCCCTGGGGACCTCTGGGCCCTTTAATAAAAAGAAAAAAGAAAGAAAAAAAATATATATAAAAATATATATATATTTTTTTTATATAAAAAAAGGGGGGGTGCCATCCAGGGCCCTGGGGACCTCTGGGCCCTTAATAATAATAATAAAAAATATATATATATAAAATGATGGCGGCCCTGGGCGCTTTAAACATTTTGTTATTTTTATTTTTTTTATTTACACTGTCCCTATAAAAATAAAAATATAATTTTTATTGCTATCACAAGAAATGTAAACGTCCCTTGTGATAACAATAAAACAGGACAGGTCCTCTTTATGGAGACATCTGGGGTCTCATTGGTCGATGCAAAGTTAACGACACCCCCGGATCGGTTCACATATCGCAGTGCGAACTGCGGTGCAGGAATCGGATCGCATAGTTGCGCACGCCCAATGCGATCCGATTCCAGTGCGGACCCAAAAAAAAAGGGGTCCTGCACTATTTTGGTGCGAATGCGATGCAAATTTTGGGAAATCGATGCAGCGCCGCAAAAAGTCGGCGTCGCACCCATTGGGAAAGTGCCGTTGCCAGCAATAGGCTGCGATTTAGCATGCGATCCGATGTGATGTGTCAAATCGCATGTGAACAGGGGGGGGGGGGGGCTTAAGGTCATTTCTAGCAGAAAAAACAAAAAAAAGATTTTAACAAATGATATCCAGTAATAATAATAATCTCTCACTTCCTATAATGGATACAAAATTACACCATAGAATGTTGCAACTTTGTAACCGACAACAGCCAATCAGCGGCCAGCGTGATGAGTCAGGGTCATGCACATTGGGGGCACGTGACAGCTGGGGGCGGAGATGACTGGAAGAGCCGTCCATGTGATTTGCTGTCGGGGGTAAAGGTCTGGGATTGCCCCGCCTCCTTACTCAGCAGTGTGTGCAGGCTCCGGCGCTGGTGATTGGTGAGCGGAGCTGTCAGTCAGCGGTGACCCCGCCCTTGTTTTTGTGTCTATAGCTGGGAGGAAGGATACATTGTCACAATCTGCGGTCTCGTCGCTGTGATAACACCCGGACCGCAGACCGCTGCAGGGGAGAAGGTAATCTCTACATCACATCTGTACAATGAATGGGGGGGCCATAGATCTACCTTACAGGGGGCAGTGTGGGGGAGGGGGCTCCTGGAGAATGGAGGAGTCCATGTCTGGGGGGGGGATCAGGAGAATGGAGAGGTCTATGTGTGTGTGGGGGGGGGGGGATCAGGAGAACTCAGAGGTCTATGTGTGGGGGGAGGAGGTCTATGTGTGTGTGGGGGGGAGGGGATCAGGAGAATGGAGAGCTCAGACAGTGGAGTGATCGGACATATGGCCCATACACAACACGATACGAAAATCGTATGAAAATTACGGCGTTCGACGCGATCGTACGATAATCTGATTCTTGGCACGCAGCTTTCGATGACGATCTCGAACGTCGATCTGATATTATGGGGCGAGCATGAACGTTCTCCGTATACAATGCCCGATCGTACGATATTTGTTTCATCAGTACAGTTGTCATCCAAAAATACGATACAAATCACCACAACGCGTGATGTCACTTTCGAAAGTTTTTGGGAACTTTAGTAACCACTTACGTTTTTTCTACTTGCGACTAGCGTGAGAAAAAAGTCAGTGATCGGTCATCGGATTTGTATGGGGCATAAGAGAAGATCTGATGATATGGGGGGGGGGGTCTGATGATGGGGGGGGGGATCAGGAGATGGGGGAGATCTGATGATGGGATGGGGGGGAGATCAGGAGATGGGGGAGATCTGATGATGGGAGATGGGGGGGAGATCAGGAGATGGGGGAGATCTGATGATGGGAGGGGGGGGGGAGATCAGGAGATGGGGGAGATCTGATGATGGGGGGGGGGGGGGATCAGGAGATGGGGGAGATCTGATGATGGGGGGGGGGGGGGGATCAGGAGATGGGGGAGATCTGATGATGGGATGGGGGGGAGATCAGGAGATGGGGGAGATCTGATGATGGGATGGGGGGGAGATCAGGAGATGGGGGAGATCTGATGATGGGGGGGGGGGAGATCAGGAGATGGGGGAGATCTGATGGGGGGGGGAGATCAGGAGATGGGGGAGATCAGGAGATGGGGGAGATCTGATGATGGGGGGGGGGGAGATCTGATGATGGGAAGAGGGATATCAGGGGGATGGGGAGATCTGATGATGGGATGGGGGAGATCTGATGATGGGATGGGGGAGATCTGATGATGGGGGGGAGATCTGATGATGGGAGGAGGGATATCAGGGGGATGGGGAGATCTGATGATGGGAGGGGGGAGATGGGGGGAGATCTGATGATGGGGGGGGGGGGGAGATCAGGGGATGGGGGAGATCTGATGATGGGAGGGGGGAGATGGGGGGAGATCTGATGATGATGGGGGGGGGGAGATCAGGGGATGGGGGAGATCTGATGATGGGGGGGGGAGATCAGGGGATGGGGGAGATCTGATGATGATGGGGGGGGGGGGGGGAGATCAGGGGATGGGGGAGATCTGATGATGATGGGGGGGGGGGGGGAGATCAGGGGATGGGGAGATCTGATGATGATGGGATGGGGGATATCAGGCGATGGAAATAACAATGCAGCAAATATTTATTTTGTATAGTAAATGTTATTTTTCTGTATAATATTTTGGTCTATTTATAGATGGATCAGGTCTGTCAGTGTAAATATAACTGGATCGGATCTGTTGCCCATATCAGCCATTCCTCCATTTGCTGCAATAGAAAAGATTCAGCTGGCCTCTGATTGGTCGCTGTAGGTAGCACACTCAGTTTACATTCTCCTCTCCTACAAGTTTATATTTCGCTCACATGACTCGGTGCCCTTTGTACCCGTCCTCTGGGTATGAATGTGGGAGAACTTGTTCCTCCAGATGGTGTTCTTCTCCTTATCTGTGTCACACTGCTGATGTGTAAACATTGCCAGGTCTGGTATTGTCTGGGCAGCTGGTCATTCTGGGACTTGTAGTACCTCCTCTCCTATAGTTGCATTATGGTGTTCACCTTAAAAGATAAGAATGAATAGGCCAATTAAACATAAATTAACACAATGCAATATTCAGCAACAGTCCGGACATTTCCCCCGCAGTACCTTTATTCTACCACTAGATGTCCTCAGTCTGATGGCCAGCATCATTCATCCCGCTTTCTCTGAGCCCAGGTTATCCTGTGACTGGGCATTGAAAGAAGAAACTGCACACAATGATGAGCCGTTCACTCTTCTCTCTCCTCCTATCCACATGCTTCTTGTTTGCATGAACTGGTTGGCTCCTTGTGCTGCTTCTTCGTCTCGCACTCCAGCCCTGCTGTACAGGACCTGCAAGAGACTGATGCCAGGTCACATTCGGGCAATGGCACTGCTTGTATTAATGATTA
Source organism: Rana temporaria (assembly GCF_905171775.1). NCBI lineage: Eukaryota > Metazoa > Chordata > Amphibia > Anura > Ranidae > Rana > Rana temporaria. The sequence continues at coordinate 10,552,463 of NC_053501.1, read as the reverse complement.
CAGTGATGTGCGTCTTTTATATTTGCGCAGAATTCAGCTTTGGGTGGAAGCGCATGAATCTCCGTCTTCCAGGGACCCGCTGAGTCCATTTTAATGCAGCATGGAAGGGAAAAGCTCTCCCTTGTGACCCATCAGGGAGATTCCCCTTCACTTCTTATCTTGTGACACTTCAGGAAGTAAGAGTTCATAGGGAGGGGAAATCCCCCCAAAACTCCCCTCCCCCGCCGATCATGGCGCGGCGTTATTTTTTTTAAACCCTTTTTCCTGGTAGGCAGAATCAGATTGTATAACTCTGTGATGTCATTGTATAAGCTTCTGTAAGGACCTAGGCATGCGTCCAGAAATCCATCTCCCGAGAGCCCCTTTCCTACACAGTCTGTGACCAGGAGGCTCCTGGGAGTCGGGCAACAGCTTGGTTAGATCAGAAATCAATGTATGCATGGGGGCAGTGGCGGCTGGTGCTCAATTTTTTTTTTTTTTGGGGGGGGCGCAGACTGAAAAATTCTGAAAAAAACGCCCATCAAGTGCAGCCTCGCTGTGCCCATCAAGTGCAGCCTCGCTGTGCCCATCAAGTGCAGCCTCGCTGTGCCCATCAAGTGCAGCCTCGCTGTGCCCATCAAATGTTGCCACTGTGCCCCCCATCTGCCCGGCACTTACCTTGTCTCGGGTGAACAGCGGGTGACCACGTCGATCGGCATCCAGTGTCCTTCCATGTCTTCTCCCACCCGCTCCTCCTCTCATCCTTTGCTATGATTGGATGCCTGATAGGTGTCCAATCACATCGCCGGTCGTTTCAGCCAATCGGGTGACAGGTAATACAGACACCTGATTGGCTGAAAGGGGTTTCAATGTGAATTCCTTTTTGTTTTGCTAACCTACAGCTAAGTGAGAAGCGAACGTGCAGCGTTGCGCCCCGCTTCTCACATTTTTCGCTGATATCCATCTTTTCCGTGGCCGGTCCTGTAAATGATAATGGTGGTCTCTGTGGCGGATTCGCCGCAAGATGACCATTATCGGCGGCCCCTCCCACTGCTCTCCCGCGCTGTCTGCCGCTTACCGGAGCCGTCGGCAGCGTTGGAGGCGATCGGGTCCTTCTCGCAGCTTGCCGTGGATACGAGTGAGGGGAAGATGGCCCCCACCCATCTCCATAGCATAGCAGGGTGGAAGCGGCGTCAAAAAGTCACTTCCACCCATGCGTCTTAAAGGCACACTTTTTTTTTTTTTTTTTTGTTGTAATTTTTTCAAATAACAAATTTAATCTATTTTTAATTTTTTTTTTTTTTTTTGCATTTTAGTGTAAATATGAGATGTGAGGTCTTTTTGAACCCAGATCTCATATTTAAGAGGACCTGTCATGCTTTTTTCTATTACAAGGGATGTTTACATTCCTTGTAATAGGAATAAAAATGACTATTTATTTTTATCTTTTTAAACGGTGTAAAAATAAAATCAAGTAAAATAAATAAGAAAACCAAAAAAAAAAAAAAATATATATATATATATATATATATATATATACATACATACATACATACATACATACATACATACATACATACATACACTTCTTTTTTTTTCTTTTTTTTTTTTTAAGCACCCCGTCCCGACGAGCTCACGTGCAGAAGCGAACGCATACATGAGCAGCGCAAGCATATGAAAACCGTGTTCAAACCGCACATGTGAGGTATCACCGCAATCGTTGGAGCGAGAGCAATAATTCTAGCCCTAGACCTCCTCTGTAACTTAAAACATGCCACCTATAGAATTTTTTAAACGTCGCCTATGGAGATTTTTAAGGGTAAAAGTTTGACCCCATTCCACGAGCGGGCGCAATTTTGAAGCGTGACATGTTGGGTATCATTTTACTCGGCGTAACATTATCTTTCACAATATTAAAAAAATTGGGCTAACTTTACTGTTGTCTTAAAGAGCAGCGGTCCTGTTTTGATGTAATTGCTTGTATGACGGGTCCCCCCAACCAGAATCTTTTATTTTATTAATTTTTTTTGCAGCGAGGGCAGAAGGTTTTCTGAAATGACGTAAAAATAAAAATGTTAATTGGTTTTGATGAGCGCACTCCAGAAATGTCCTCAAGGTTAAGGAGTAGCACACCTTTCTTTGCCTCCAGATTGTATTGAGTCATGTGACTGTAACGGAGCCAATTTCTTGTTTGTACATTCTGCAGATGAGGATGTGCGTTCCCAGAAAAGTAAAAAGGCCGATTTACTCCCCCTCTCCCTAGACGTCATGCACACTGGATATTTTTACAGCGACTGTTCTTGGCTTCAGATGTTTTTCTCTGCAGCCGGTAAACTCTCCAGCATGTTATCTTCTGTGTCCATTCGCACATTTTATCAGCAGGGGCGTTTTCTGGCTCTAACCCTGAAAGAAGCTGAATAACGCTGCCATTCTGCGTTTTTTAAGCCATAAGCTTTTGTGGGATTATAGTTTTGCTAAAAACCGCGATTGCTAAAAAAACGCTAATGCAAAACCAGTGGTGTGTGTGTGTGTGTGTGTGTGTGTGTGTGTGTTTGTTTTTTGGAGGGGGGCAAACACCCCCCCCCCCCGTTTGGTCCGGCACCTACTCCATCGTGATGGGTAGCAGGCAGTGTGGTTCAGCAGCTCGGCTCCTAGTGTCCTCTCCTCCATGGCGGCCTCTAGCTCCTCCCCTCTTCTTAGGCGTCCAATGGTATCGCCTGTCCTTGCAACCAAATCAGGTGACCGTTATCAAAACCCACTTCCTGATTGGCCAGGAGGAGGATCCATGTTACAACAGTGAATATTAATTTGCAGTTGTAACACACCTGGGTGGATATATATATATATATATATATATATATATATATATATATATATATATATATATATATATATATATATATATATATATATATATATATATATATATATATATATATATATATATATATATATATATATATATAGTAATCGGTGCATATTTATAGCACTGTTCACTGTATAAATGACAATGGTGTCAAAAGTGTCCGATACGTCCGCCATAATGTCACAGTCCCAATAAATATCGCAGATCGCCGCTATTGCTAGTAAGAAGAAAAATAATAATAAAAATGCTATAAATCTGTCTCCTATTTTGTAGACGCTATAACTTTTGCGCAAACCAATCAATATACGCTATATAATCGGCCTAAACTGAGAACATTTTTTATTTTTTTAATTGTGTATATTTTATTATAGCAAAGTGCAAAATATATTTTATTTTTTTCAAAATTGTTGCTTTTTTATTTATTTTTTTGTTTATTGCACAAAAAAAAAAATCAAACAGATGATCAAATACCACCAAAAGAAAACTATTTTTGTGGGGAAAAAAAAGACGTAAATTGTATTTGGGTACAGTATCGCACGACCTTGCAAATGTCAGTTAAAGCGACGCAGTGCCGAATCGTAAAAAAAAAATAAATGGGCTTTTTTCTCACATTTGTTGCTTACAAGTTATTTTTGCTAGACAATTACTTAGAACCCCCCTATACGTGTGTGTGATATATATATATATGTGTGTGTGTGTGTATATATATATATATATATATATATATATATATATATATATATATATAATTATACACTTTTTTCTTTTTTTTTTGGCAGAGACCCCAGAGAATAAAATGTTGCCATATTTTATGTCGCACCGTATTTGCTCAGCGGTGTTTCTAATGCAATTTTTGCGGAAAAAATACACTTTTATTAATAAATAAATAAACTGTAAAGTTAGTGCAATTTTTTTTTTTTTTTGTATAATGTGAAAGATGATGTAATGCCACGAGAATTGTGATCTTTATTCTAAGCAAAAAAATCCTGATTCTCATTTTTGCCAGAATCGTGAAGCTCTAGTTGATATATAGTAATATGTTCCTTGGTGGTAATATATCTATTGTCTGTCTTGGTGTTCATGCTTGGACTCCAGTTGGGTATTGTAGACTGAGGTCTGTGGACCAGAACATACAACTGAGGAGATATCCCTCATGCTCCGTGTGTATAATCGCTCTTGATGTTGTCTCTTCAGGGATTGGATACTTATTTGAAGATGTTTCCAGTGGTGCTATTCCTCGGACTCGCTGTCCTGGCCACCTCCATGCCAATCGATGACCCAGAAGATGGCGGGAAGCACTGGGTGGTCCTGGTGGCCGGCTCCAATGGTTGGTACAACTACAGACATCAGGTGAGAGCTCCCGATATCCCCTTCTGTCATCAGTGACTCAAGATAACAACATTCATTATCAGTGACATGATATAGATAGATGGATGGATGGATAGAGGGCTCAAATTTTCACATCCTGAGCTACTAGCCAGGCCTCAAGGGTTACTCGCCACCAGTCCCCCCCCCCCCCCAACCCCTACCATGTCCCGCCCCTAGACACACCCTCATAAGTTATCTCATGAAATGACAATGTTTTATGCAGAATTAAGTTATAAAAATAAATATTAACAACAACTTTATCTGTGCCCAAAAATGCAGCCATGTGTCCCCATTGCAGCCATGTGTCCCCATTGCAGCCTGTGTCCCCATTGCAGCCTGTGTCCCCATTGCAGCCTGTGTCCCCATTGCAGCCTGTGTCCCCATTGCAGCCTGTGTCCCCATTGCAGCCTGTGTCCCCATTGCAGCCTGTGTCCCCATTGCAGGGTAAGAGAGAGGAGAGCCGCCGCCGCCTGGTTGTTCAAAGTGCGGGGAACATGACAGCTTTCAATTCAATAGCTGTGTTCCCCGCCGCAAGCCGTCATATACAGCCCCCCCCCCCAATCCTGGGATGGGTGATCTGTCTATCAAAGTGCCCGGACAAGGGGAGGGGCTGTATTAGATGGCGCACAGCGGGGAACACGGCTATTAAATTGAAAGCTGTTATGTTCCCCACACTCTGAACAACCAGGCGGCGGCGGCGACTCTCCTCTCCTAAATTCACTCCTTGCTCGCTTCCCCTGCTCCCAGGCAGCCCACATTCGCCAGCCCTCAAAATTCACTCGCAAAATGTGAGCAGGTAAGTGTACATTTTGAGGTGTGTGTGTGTGTATATATATATATATATATATGTATATATATGTATATATATATATATATATATATATATATATTATATATTTTTTTTTTCAGCCTTTAAAAAAATAAAAATTAACCAAAAATAAAAATCGCAGAGGTGATCAAATACCACCAAGAGAAAGCTCTATTTGTGAGGGAAAAAAATGATAAAAATGTATTTTTTGTACAGTGTTGTATGACTACGCAATTGTCATTCAAAGTGCCTCAGCGCTGAAAATTGGTCTGGGCAGGAAGGGGGTTTAAGTGCCCAGTAAGCAAGTGGTTAATGAGGCAGTTTTCCCTTTTGTCCTCCCAGGGCAATTGAGTAGTCAGTTATGTGTAGGTGCCTCCTTCCAACCCCTGGGGGTGGGGGGTCTAGTGAATTTAGATTCGCCGTTGGGTTTTCTTTGTGTTTTTTGCCAAGAGTTCTTTCACCATATTTTGCTGCCCTTGATGACTGGAGATTGGTGATGTCAGATAAGGGCCGATGTGCTCCTTTGAGGTTATAAGAAGTACTTTCAGTCCATTACCATGGAACAAGGGCTGCTTGTACAGTGTGGTAAGATGGTCACGTAGGCCGGGCTGAGTGTCCCTCAAGAGCTAATGAGTGTATTTATAGCGGGAACATAGCTGGGTGTGTTATTGTTTGAAATGACGTCACAGCGCTTCGTTGGAAAAAGCTGCATGTTGGAGGTCCTAGACCCAGGACAAGAGGCACTACAACCAGGAACTGGTCCCATAATGGAAGACTTTTGTTAACTGGGTGTCTGTCCTGGACCCAAGGCGCACCGCGATTAGGAACCAGTCCCAGGTTTGGTCACTTATCTCACTCGCAGCCACTCTTCAAACTTTCCTGACTGGGTGTCTATCCTAGACCACATGCGCCCTCCGTGAAAGTATCCCAGTGTGCATGCTCCAAATGACGCCGCAAAGACTCATTGGTTTCGACGTGAACGTAATTTACGCCCAGCCCCATTCACGGACGACTTGCGCAAACGACGTAAAACGTAAAAAATTTGACGTGGTCTGGACGTCCATACTTAAAGCGGTGGTTCACCCTGCAGAACAACATTTTACCATACAATTCGGCATTGTAGCGCGAGCTACAGTATGCCGGTCTTAATTTTTTTATCGCCGTACTCAGTGTAATCGTACATAGTTTTTTTTTATTTTATAGGGTGAACCCCCGCTTTAACATTGGCTGCGCCTCCTATAGCAGGGGTAACTATACGCCGGAAAAAGCCTAAGGTAAACGCCGTAAAAAAATGCGCCGGGCAAACGTACGTTTCGGAATCGGCGTATCTACCTAATTTGCATATTCGACGAGTAAATACACGGAAGCGCCACCTAGCAGCCAGCGTAAAATTGCAACTAAGATACGACGGCGTAAGACTTGCGCCAGTCGGATCTTTGCCTAATTTCGGCGTATCTTGCTTTCTGAATACAGAAAGAAGATACGCAGGCGCAGCTTTGAATTTACGTGGCGTATCAAAAGATACGCCAACGTAAATTCTTTCTGAATCTAGCCCATTGTATTTATTCTTGTTTAAAAGAAAGCGAATATTTTTTTATTTTATTTATAATATATATAATTTTATTGTCCAGGGCTTTTGCATTCAGAAAGTTGCAATGTTTAGAGCTAATTTTAAAAGTAATTTCTAGCAAAGAATGCACATTTTTTAACATGAGTGCAGAAAATTCCAAAAAATTGCCTCGGTAGGCGAGTGGTTAAACCCCAGAAGAAAGGGCAGATCTTTGTGCCCCAAAACATTTTGTTGTCCTTTTCCGTGGTCATTTTACTGAACTGCTAAATCATTGGATCATTTGTTTGGCGCTCTTTTGAATGTGTACATGACATCTTCTTCTTATGATCTATTTCCAGGCTGACGTGTGCCACGCTTATCAGATCGTCAAAAAGAACGGCATTCCCGATGAGCAGATCGTGGTGATGATGTATGACGATATCGCAGATAATGAAGAGTAAGTGTTTTGTACAATAAAACCTCCTGACTTGGTTCTGTGTCTAGAGTTCCACTTTAAGTCCGGAGAAGTGAATGTTGAGAATCTCACCCAGAGTTGCCCTTGTATTGCCTCTGTAATATGTCCGGCGACATCTGAGACGGATTGTGTTACATTGTATCGCTATATAGAGCGGAAGATCCGTTTGCTGCCAAGTAGGAAATCTATCCTCTCTAGATGCCGGAAATCTATCCTCTCTAGATGCCGGAAATCTATCCTCTCTAGATGCCGGAAATCTATCCTCTCTAGATGCCGGAAATCTATCCTCTCTAGATGCCGGAAATCTATCCTCTCTAGATGCCGGAAATCTATCCTCTCTAGATGCCGGAAATCTATCCTCTCTAGATGCCGGAAATCTATCCTCTCTAGATGCCGGAAATCTATCCTCTCTAGATGCCGGAAATCTATCCTCTCTAGATGCCGGAAATCTATCCTCTCTAGATGCCGGAAATCTATCCTCTCTAGATGCCGGAAATCTATCCTCTCTAGATGCCGGAAATCTATCCTCTCTAGATGCCGGAAATCTATCCTCTCTAGATGCCGGAAATCTATCCTCTCTAGATGCCGGAAATCTATCCTCTCTAGATGCCGGAAATCTATCCTCTCTAGATGCCGGAAATCTATCCTCTCTAGATGCCGGAAATCTATCCTCTCTAGATGCCGGAAATCTATCCTCTCTAGATGCCGGAAATCTATCCTCTCTAGATGCCGGAAGTTTATCCTCTCTCTAGATGCAGGAAGTTTATCCTCTCTCTAGATGCAGGAAGTCTATCCTCTCTCTCTCTCGATGCAGGAAGTCTATCCTCCTGCCATAGTGCCTGTTCACACCACAAAAGCATCCTCCAGATCAGTTTTCAGATGCAATTCTGCATGCCCATTTTTAACGTGTTCCAGTGCCTTTTTAACCACTTGCCTACTAGTGGAAAGTGGCTTATTGAAACGCATTGGCAGCGTAGCCTGGTTGGAGACTGAACTGAGGCTGTCATACACCTTATGGGGTTATCCAGAGATGTGGGCCTTCCAGGACTTTTCCCTTTTCCAGTAGAGGTAAGTCAAGCTTCAGGCAATGTGATTTGCCGCTCAATAAATTGTGTGACAATCGTGGCAAAACCGCAAGGTGTTTTAGGTGCCATTGGCACCAGAACCTGTGGTTTTATTTTTTCTTCTTTTGCGATTGTGATGCATTTTGAGCTCACGGGTAGAATCGCAACGATCCGAAAATGCCCAGGTGTGAATGGAGCCGTAGGGAGACGACGCACACTAACTGTACTTCATCAACAGAGGCAGGGCCGCTGATAAAACGGTACAACTGGTCTTGTTGTACTGGGCCCAGGCCTCATCGGCTAAACTGGGGGGGGAAGTCCTGTTTAGATGATGAGGCCTGGGCCCGGCACAACAGTGACATCTTTATGGTTCATTTCTGCCTATATGAATAAATGGATTTTACTAGACCAAACCCCATCTCCTACTTGCTTACCAGGTCATAAATAACTTTTCCCTTGGCCCCATCACATCAACCGAGGAGGTGCCCAGGAGGTGGGTGCAGAGGAGGATTTTTTGGGGGGGGGGCATGGGTGGATAAAGCCAGTGCTGCTGTTTGGCTGCACCCTGGGGGGTGATGTAGGTGGGGTTGGGGCCTGTCAGGAAGGCTATACAGGGGGCCCCGTGATTTCCAACAGCAGCCCTGTACAGAGGAGCAGTGTTCTCAGCCTAGGTTAGGAATACACCTCCTTCTATACTCGTCTCAATAAATCTGAACAAAATTAGAATTACACATTGAAGTCCTAAAGAATTGAATGTGGTCATTCGGATTGGTTCGGCATGTAAGTAGCACGCTAATAAAATAAAATTGTATTTTTGTGTCCAGGAATCCAACTAAAGGAATCATCATAAACCGGCCCAATGGGACAGACGTGTACGCCGGGGTACTGAAGGATTACACAAAGGAGGTGAGACTCCCATTTCTGATGCTGCACTTGAAGATGTGTTGCTTGCTTCCTCAACCTGCTGCTCCTGCTCAGGACCAAGACTGGCCCCTATCATAAAAAAAAAGTAAAGCGCATAGCAAAAGATGAAGGAGGAATAGCAAAAAATAATTCAGTCCTTCATTTTTTTTAATTTTTTTTTTTTTTTAAAGGTAACTCCACTTTTGTGGGAATATTTTTTGCAAATAAACAAAAAATATATTATAGCGTTTACAATTGTGACACAAGTCGTATTGTAAATGAATGATATTCAAAATTTGGGTTGTCCCGATACCACTTTTTTAGGACGGAGTTTTTTCAAGTAGTCGCCGATACCGAATACCGATACTTTTTTTAAATGTGTCCCCAAATGCAGCCATGTCCCCCCACATATCCAGCCATGTCCCTCCAGCCATCCAGTTATGTCCCTCTAGCCATGTCCCATGTTTTTTTTGTACTTTGTAACAGATGTTGGGTAATAATTTATGGAGGCTTGCCCAGCGCTGGAAGTGTTTTGCTCAACCACCCTTCATAGCGCTACTTAGATTTTCCTGCCAATTTTCCAGCAAAGCTCAGAAAACCGGTTGGGTCACCATGAGAAGAACTTAAATATTTTATTGAAGGACCTTGTTATGCCGTGTTGCTGATCATGTGACTCTTGTGCCTTTTTCTAGTTGGTCACTCCTGCCAACTTCCTGGCGGTTCTCCGAGGTGACGCCGAGGCGGTGAAGGGGAAAGGATCCGGGAAGGTGATTAAGAGGTTTGTCAATTTATTACTCTTCGGTCCTTTTGGATTGGGATGGCACATAGGTTGCTGCTTTGCTCTGAAGAGGGATTACCGGCTTCAGGTGTGTAGGGTGACTGGGTCATTTCTATCTAACAAAGGTGTTCATAAAGACATGGATGAGGGGGTTTGGGGTGGAGGAACTAGACTTGCTTGCACAGAGTCCTGACCTGAAACCGATAGAACACCTTTGGGATGAATTGGAGTGGAGTCTGTGAGCCAGACTTTCTCGTCCAACACCAGTGCCTGACCTCACAAATGTGCTTCTGGGAGAATGATCAAACATTCCCATAGACACACTCCTAAACCTTGTAGACGGCCTTCCCAGAATAGGTGAAGCTGTTAGAGCTGCAAAGGGCGGGGGCCAACTCAATATTGAACCCTACGGACTAAGACTGGGATGCCAATAAAGTTCATGCATGTGTAAAAAGTGCGCCCCTCCACTTACAAGCCGCTTGCCAACTAGTAAGACCTCAAGATGGAGGTCTGGCTGTGCCTTATAAGAATAACCCAGTGGGATGGATGCCATGAGCCGAGTAGGGTTGCCACCTCATCCCTTTAAAAAGGAACACATCTGAATTACACAGATTCTGAGGCTAATTTAATGCAGATAAGGCACCAAGTGAGTTTAATTACCACCTTAATCTTACACAGAACCTGTGTAATTCAGATGTGTTCCTTTTTAAAGGGATGAGGTGGCACCCTAGAGCCGAGATTCCAGGAAGAGTCCACATCAAACTCAGTATGGGATGGAAACAGGAGGAACTCCTAGTATAGTAATTAAACATTCAGACTTTTAATAACGGTTAAAACTACTTGCAACAAACACATGCAACACTCTGTGGGCGTGATGACGTCACCGCTGTAGCTCCAGCTGACACGTTTCGTCTAATAGAATGTCCTCAAGGGGCGTTGAAGTATTTTAATAGAATAATTTTATATTTAAAGCAAACTCCCCTGTCCATGCTTTTATCTTGTTGTGAAATCACTTTGGAAAAACGCCCTCCTAGCATTTCTGGCTGCAGCCATCTTGAGTAAGGGCAGATGACATTTTTTTTTTTTTTTTTCTTTTCTCTTGCAGTGGACCCAACGACCATGTCTTTGTCTACTTCACTGATCATGGAGCTCCGGGTCTGCTGGCCTTTCCCAATGATGATGTAAGCAACACCACAACCCCCCCCACCCCACCACAGCCGCTCATCTCGTTTCCCCCATGTCTTCTTTAATTTCTACTGGGAGGAAAACAGAGGAAGCCGCATTTCAGAGATGAGACTCGGCTGCTGCTTCTCCTAATCCTTCCATGTCTTCCTTATATTTACTTTCCATAGAAGATCGTTGTCCAGTCCAAATAATAAAGAGGACCTTCACTCAGAAAGTGAAGATTTGCTGTGTTATAGGGCAGTGGTTCTCAGCCCTGTCTTCAAGTACCCCCGACAGGCCATGTTTGCAGGTTTTTCCTTTTATCTTGCACAGGTGCTTTAAATCGGAGTCAATGGTTTGGTATTTTGGACAGCTATGTTATCTAAGAAAAATTCCCAAAACATGGCCTGTTGGGGTTAGGCTGCATTCACGCCTGAGCGTCGGTTTTTTCCGGCGTTTTGTCGCGCGTATTCATGCTTATTTGCATACAGCGTCGTTCGATGTTTTTTATTTTAGCCAATAGGAAAAATGATCATCTTTTCATCACTTGTTGCTATGTTGGTAGATTTTTTTTAATCTTCTGCCTGGGTGAAATGTTCTATTGATTAAGGCTGCATTCACACCTTTGCGTAGGTGATTTGCGGCGTCATAAAATAGGCGTTTTGTCCCGCGATTTGCGGCGACAAAACGCGTCGTTTTTAGCCCTGTTTTTTGCTGGAGGGGTGATTTTAACATTGTCGGCTATGCCCGAATGCCGAAGCCGCCCGGAAAAAGGGTCCGGGACTTGTATGAAGCTTCAGGCGTTTCGGCGTTCGGCGTGGAGATGTGAACCATCTCCATAGCCGACAATGTAAAATCACCCCTCCAGCGTATTGCAGGCTGCAATAGCGGCGGGCGTCTGGCGTGAAAACGCCTAGGTGTGAATGCAGCCTAAAGCGACGAAACGCCCGTAGCAAACGCTCATTGTCGCGCTAGTCGCTTGAATCGAGCGTTTCCATTACTTTCTATGGGAAATGGAAACGCTCAAACGACCAAAACGCCCGATACGCACGACAAAAAAGGGTCCGGAACTTGTTTGAGCTTCAGGCGTTCGGCGTCAGGCGGCTTGGAGTGGAGATGTGAACCATCTCCATAGGGAATCATGTATTTTTTACCCTCTAGCGTATTTGAGCGTCGCGCTTCAGGCGACACTTGAGGACAGGGTTGAGAACCACAGTTGTAGGGGATATCTAGAAATGTTAACCACTTCCGGACCGCTCGCCGTCGTTATACGTCAGTACTTTGACTTTGAATATCGTTGCTATGGCAGCAGAT
>NC_053501.1:10492695-10537695 GCF_905171775.1 Rana temporaria | reverse complement strand
GCTGTCGTAAGTCTGAATGGCCGCCGTTGTATCTATGCGCCTGATTCATAGAATCAGTTACGCATGGATTTGGCCAAGATACGAGCGGCGTAAGTCTCCTACGCCGGCGTATCTTGGGGTGCATATTTACGCTGGCCGCTAGGTGGCGCTTCTGTTGATTTCCGCGTCGAATATGTAAATGAGCAAGATACGCCGATTCACGAACGTACGTACGCCCGTCGCAATTAGTTACGTCGTTTACGTAAGACATAGGCCGGCGTAAAGATAAAGCAGGTCTCTAGGTAGCGCAGCCCATGCGAGGTATCGACGTCGGAACAAGCGTATATTTTTACGTCTTTTACGTAAGTCGTACGTGAATGGGGCTGTGCGTAGGTTACGTTCACGTCACAGGCATTGAGCCAGCGTGTCTTTGGGCGTAAATACGACATGATACTGAGCATGCGCCATTCGTTCGGCCATGCATCTACATGGGGTCACGCTTAATTTAAATGCAACACGCCCACGACCTGCCTACTTTGAATTACGCGCGCTTACGCCGGCCGATTTGCGATACGCCGTCGTAACTTAGGACGCAAGTGCTTTGTGAATGCAGCACTTGCCTCTCTAAGTAGCGGAGGCGTAGCGTAAATAAGATGCGCTACGTCCACACAACGTAAAGCCGCCCTACACGAATCTAGGCCTCAGACAGTTCGGCTGCACTCGGAAAGGCTCCTAAACATTCGGAAACGGTATTTCCAAACGGCCTTAAGTGTCACCGGCGCCCCTGCACCTTTGGACAAATGCGGTACTGCGGAGGCTTGAATCCTGTTTGCATCAAACCGAGTCAGGATTTTCTTTTAAAAATAGATTGTATTGCGAAATGCTCAAAATCGAAAAAAAGAAACTTTATAGCTGTATAAATTATTTACTGACAGCTATTATTTTTATTTTTTTTTATTATTATATTAATTTAGCAAAATGACCAAAAAAAGAGCCGGGTATTTCAGGTCTCGGGCATCCTGATGACAGGAGATGAAGGGGGTTCAGAAATTCTGTGGAAAAGTCATTTATTGTAATTTGCTGACAGAAATCTTCCTCTGCTGTCAGTGATGATTGTGGGAATGACGAGCATGGAAGAGGGGCGTCTCTATCTGGCGGTTGATGGTGACTTCCTAAATTTCTCCTCCTTCGTATTCTCACTACCTGTATTTGCATCTCGTGGTTTCACTTCCTTATATAATTATGCTTCCAAATTATTTTACAGATTTGCAGATGTCTGTACATTCGCCCCCCCCCCCCCCTCCCCCAACCCATTCATCAGCTGTGGTGCGCAGAGTCACAATTAAATTGCAGAACTGAGAACGGCTTTGTATCTCACGTGATGCGTTGTAATGGTAGCTGTGTATTGTGCTGACAAATCACATGACGGTCCATCATCCAGGATCACGGGGTTACTTTAAAACGCTGTGATCCACACATTACACTTTGTAGCTTTTATTAACATGAATCTAAAGCCCAAACTTTTTTTTTTTTTTTTTTGGAGTCTGGGATAATGTCTGACCACCCCATTTTTTTGGGGTGGTCAGCGTCCACTTGGGGGAATTTCTTCAATTGCTCTCGGAGACACCTCAGGAAGTGGGAGGAATTCTCTCCACAACTAGCAGATGTCCCCAGTCTTGGTCCCCTATAGTAATGCTACATCCCCAGTCTCATAGGTCGCCTCCAGTGATGCTACATCCTCAGTCTCATAGGTCGCCTCCAGTGATGCTACATCCTCAGTCTCATAGGTCGCCTCCAGTGATGCTATGTCCTTGGTCTCATAGGTCGCCTCCAGTGATGCTATGTTCTTGGTCTCATAGGTCGCCTCCAGTGATGCTATGTCCTTGGTCTCATAGGTCGCCTCCAGTGATGCTATGTCCTTGGTCTCATAGGTCACCTCCAGTGATGCTATGTCCTTGGTCTCATAGGTCACCTCCAGTGATGCTATGTCCTTGGTCTCATAGGTCACCTCCAGTGATGCTATGTCCTTGGTCTCATAGGTCACCTCCAGTGATGCTACGTCCTTGGTCTCATAGGTCACCTCCAGTGATGCTACATCCTCAGTCTCCTAGGTCGCCTCCAAGGATGCTATGTCCCCAGTATTCTTGGTCTCCTCAGCATTGCTAGTCCCTTCTGGCGATGCTGGGTCTCCAGTTTCCTTGGACCCATCCAGCGATGCTAGGTCCCCATTCTTGGTCCCTTTCAGCGATGCTAGAACCCCATTCTTGGTCCCTTTCAGCGATGCTAGAACCCCATTCTTGGTCCCTTTCAGCGATGCTAGAACCCCATTCTTGGTCCCTTTCAGCGATGCTAGAACCCCATTCTTGGTCCCTTTCAGCGATGCTAGAACCCCATTCTTGGTCCCTTTCAGCGATGCTAGAACCCCATTCTTGGTCCCTTTCAGCGATGCTAGAACCCCATTCTTGGTCCCTTTCAGCGATGCTAGAACCCCATTCTTGGTCCCTTTCAGCGATGCTAGAACCCCAGTCTTGGTCCCTTTCAGCGATGCTTGAACCCCAGTCTTGGTCCCTTTCAGCGATGCTAGAACCCCATTCTTGGTCCCTTTCAGCGATGATGGAACCCCAGTCTTGGTCCCCTATGGTGATGCTGTCTCCTTGGTCCTCTCCAGCAATGCTGCGTCTGCAGCCTCCTTAACCCTCTCCAGGGATGTTGCATCCCCAATTTCTTTGGTCCTCTCCAGGGATGTTACATCCCCAGTGTCTTTGTACCCCTCCAGCGATGTTACATCCTCAGTCTCTTTGGCCCTTTTCAGCGATGCTACATCCCCCAACCTCATTGAGCGCTCCATTGCTGCTGCTGCTCATCTTCTGGGTTCAGCATCTTGAATGGCTGAACTGGAGTGAAAAATATATGTAGGGATATATAAGCCCAGCATATTTGCACCTAATGGCACCCTTGCTTATCAAAGCCCCACCCAGTGATGCGATGTCTATCACCACTGCTGACATCTTTACAGGTTTGGAGTCTTGATTGACCGGCCTGGGATGATGTAACTCCCACACACGTTCATGGGAATTATTTCATCCCTGTACTCAGTCCAATATTGTGGGGGGAACAGCAGTGATCAGTAAAAAAAAAAAAAAATTGAGATCTATGCGTCTGGTGCCCTGCATGTAGATTAGGGGCTGGGTGCTTGGATTAGGGGGGTGGCGCCTCTAATGCAGCGGTTACCATTGTCTGTACCGAAGGCATGGTGAGATTGTACACGCTCAGCCATTTGTGGGCACTGATTGGCATCTATTGTCAATAGACGTCTATTGACCGGGTGGGAAGTGGTTAAAAAAAGTTTTTTTCTTTTTTAAAAAGGGCACTTTTAAGCCTGCTATGCAAATACGGTGTGACAAAAGGTATTGCAACGACCGCCATTTTATTCTCTAGAGTGTGTGTATGTATGTTTGGGGGTTCTAAGTCATTTTCTCAAAAATCTCAGAAAGAGGCTCGGTCCTTAAGTGGTTTATTGAACATGCTGAAGTTAGAAGCTGATTGGTTTCTATGCACAGCTGCACCAGATTTTTCACTTTCCAGTTTTAGTAAATCCCTCCCCATAGTTGTTATACGGATCACTGTCTATTTTATATTTACATCTTTTATGTTTATATTTTTTTTCAGTTTATGCCACCACCGCAGCCAACTCCCATGAGTCCTCTTATGCTTGTTATTATGATGAGAAGCGAGACACATACCTCGGTGATCTGTACAGTGTCAGCTGGATGGAGGATTCCGACATGGTGAGACCCCCCCCCCCCCCCCCCCCCCTGTATACTTTCCCATCTCCCCACTGCCACACGGAGTGACAATGCTAATGTGCACTAGGTGATTATGGTGTGCCCAGGCACCAGTTGGCGGCTGGTGCTCAACATTTTTGGGGGGCGCAAACAAAAACAAACGCAGCCTCGCTGTGCCCATCAAACGCAGCCTCGCTGTGCCCATCAAACGCAGCCTCGCTGTGCCCATCAAACGCAGCCTCGCTGTGCCCATCAAACGCAGCCTCGCTGTGCCCATCAAACGCAGCCTCGCTGTGCCCATCAAACGCAGCCTCGCTAACTAAACTAATGTTATTCAGATAACCGGCGCTCACCAGGGGGCCGACCACCTAAATAGTGGGCGGCAGCTGCGCCAATACATAGATTCATGCAATGCATGAATCTCTATTGCCGCGTACACACGATCAGTTTGTCTGATGAAAACGCTATGGTGGACCGTTTTCATCGGACCAAACCGATTGTGTGTGGGCCCCATCGGTTATTTATCCATCGGTTAAAAAATTGGGAACTTGTTTTAAAATTATCTGATAGATAAAAAACCTATAGAAAAAAACGATCGTCTGTAGGCACGTCCATCGGTTTAAAAATCCATGCATGCTCAGAATCAAGTCGACGCATGCTCGGAAGCATTGAACTTCATTTTTTTTTTTTCGGCACGTCGTCGTGTTTTACGTCACCGCGTTCTGACACGATCGTTTTTTTTTTTTTTTTAACCGATGTTGTGTAGGCAAGACTGATAAAAGTCAGCTTCATCGGATAACTGATGGAAAAATCCATCAGACCGTTTTCATCGGATGGACCGATCGTGTGTACAGGGCATATGTATTGTACACTTGAGTGATGGTGCATGGGGAGAGACGGGGCGGCGCTCTTGCGCCCATTATGGACGCACCGCCGCTGCCAGGCACACCCTGTGCGCACACCTATGTGTCTAGTACATGTAACCACACCTCCTGTACATGCAACCCCCAGCTCGGCTTGACTGACAGTGGCTTTGAGCAGGAGCCATGCTGTCGGAGGAACTTGCATATGTGACTACGCTCACCACACTTGCAAGGAATAATGAAAGCCATGCCCATGGCTGTCACCTGACCCCTAAATTAAAGTGCAGTTTATTGTAAATCGCCACCATTTTTAGGACAATTGGTTAGCAATGACGCAATGCATTGTTATACACTTACATGCACACAGTATGTGATGGGGTGTTTTCTGTTCTATGACTTCATATAAATGATAAATTATTTGTCTTCTAGGAGGATCTGTCCAAGGAAACATTACACAAACAGTTTTTACTGGTCAAGCAACACACCAACACCAGTCATGTGATGCAGTTTGGGAACCGGGTGAGTGATGGACTTGTTGGTTTGTTTCTGCACTCTCTGACCATCTCCTGTAGTGTGTCTGCACTCTCTGACCATCTCCTGTAGTGTGTCTGCACTCTCTGACCATCTCCTGTAGTGTGTCTGCACTCTCTGACCATCTCCTGTAGTGTGTCTGCACTCTCTGACCATCTCCTGTAGTGTGTCTGCACTCTCTGACCATCTCCTGTAGTGTGTCTGCACTCTCTGACCATCTCCTGTAGTGTGTCTGCACTCTCTGACCATCTCCTGTATCGTGTCTGCAGTCTCTGACCATCTCCTGTATCGTGTCTGCAGTCTCTGACCATCTCCTGTATCGTGTCTGCAGTCTCTGACCATCTCCTGTATCGTGTCTGCAGTCTCTGACCATCTCCTGTATCGTGTCTGCAGTCTCTGACCATCTCCTGTATCGTGTCTGCAGTCTCTGGCCATCTCCTGTATCGTGTCTGCAGTCTCTGGCCATCTCCTGTATCATGACACACTTTTACTTTACTTGCACTGTTATATCAGTGATCTCTAGCAGTCTTGTGAGTGAGTAACTTATGTAGCGCTAACAATTGCGAACTAAATCGCCTCAAGGCACTGTATCCAGAGTCGTCCTTCAGAAGAGGTGGGTCTTCAGTTTTTTCCTGAAGGTGCGATGATTATCTCCCATGCGGATGATGGTTGGTGGCGCGTTCCACAGCCGTGGCCCTGGACTGCACATCTTTGTTCTCCTTTCGATTTGTAGCGGGTCTTGTGTGTTGTGTCTCCAGTCTATGACTCTCTTGAAACATATCCCCAGGCTCCAACAATGTGAAGAGTCTCTGCCCATCTCGTGTAGTGTGTCTGCAGTCTCTGCCCATCTCGTGTAGTGTGTCTGCAGTCTCTGCCCATCTCGTGTAGTGTGTCTGCAGTCTCTGCCCATCTCGTGTAGTGTGTCTGCAGTCTCTGCCCATCTCGTGTAGTGTGTCTGCAGTCTCTGCCCATCTCGTGTAGTGTGTCTGCAGTCTCTGCCCATCTCGTGTAGTGTGTCTGCAGTCTCTGACCATCTCCTGTAGTGTGTCTGCAGTCTCTGACCATCTCCTGTAGTGTGTCTGCAGTCTCTGACCATCTCCTGTAGTGTGTCTGCAGTCTCTGACCATCTCCTGTAGTGTGTCTGCAGTCTCTGACCATCTCGTGTAGTGTGTCTGCAGTCTCTGACCATCTCCTGTAGTGTGTCTGCAGTCTCTGACCATCTCCTGTAGTGTGTCTGCAGTCTCTGACCATCTCCTGTAGTGTGTCTGCAGTCTCTGACCATCTCGTGTAGTGTGTCTGCAGTCTCTGACCATCTCGTGTAGTGTGTCTGCAGTCTCTGACCATCTCGTGTAGTGTGTCTGCAGTCTCTGACCATCTCGTGTAGTGTGTCTGCAGTCTCTGACCATCTCGTGTAGGGTGTCTGCAGTCTCTGACCATCTCGTGTAGGGTGTCTGCAGTCTCTGACCATCTCTTGTACCATGCATGTGGCCTCTTCCTATACATGGTCTGTGGACAGGCTTCTAGAAGTCAAGGTAGCAGCATTGCTGGGACAGAAATCAATGAAGGGTGGGGGGAGCTCTGTAGTCCAGTAGGAAGAGCTGACAACACTGCTTGGGAAATTGGAGGCACTGTGATGTCGGCTCAAACGTGACGTTTTAAAGGGGCAACACAGGGGAGTATGTGCATGCATGGCAGAGATGTACTGTGTATGTGTGATTGTGGTCTGTTTTGTCGGGGGTGAAATCTATAAACCCAGTGAGACTTTGTTATTGATCTTCTGTATCTTGTTGCTTTTTTTTCCCTCATCAGACAATTTCTAAGATGAAGGTGAGCCAGTTCCAGAGCAGCGGTAAAACTGTGGCCCCTCGCATGACCCTGGAGCCCATACACAACCTGCACCTGACCCCCAGCCCAGAGGTGCCCATGGCCATCCTCAAGAGGAAGTTCCTGGCTTCCAATGATGCTGCCAAGGCCCTGGATGCGCTGCACAGGATGAAGGCCCTGCAGGAGGTGAGAGGAGCCGGCCACTGACGCCAACAAATATAAGATTTTAGTTTTGCATTTTATAGCTAAACTGCAGATGTATAAGGAACAAAAAAAATATATATATATATATATATATATATATATATATATATATATATATATATATATATATATATATATATATATATATATATATATATATAGGCATTTACCAACAGTTAATAATAAGCATTTTTCGCTAAAATATGTTTAGGACTTATAAAATACCGTATTTATCAGTGTATACCGTGCACTTTTTTGTCCTGAAAATAAGGGCAAAATCGTGGGTGCGCGGTATACGCCGATACCCGCTTTCCCGCGCCGAGTTTTGAATACTGCGCTGACATATACCGAGCACAGTACACTCGGGTATAGTCGGGCAGTCTCGGCTCCTTCCGCGCTCACGTCCTGGACGTACAAGGACGTCAGCGCGAGAGTTGCCGAGCATTGCCGACAATACACAAGTGTACTGCGCTCTGTATATGTCGGCGCAGTAGTCAAAACTCGGCGCGGGAAGGACGCCGGACCCGACGAAGGGGACACCCCGAAGCCGCAGAAGGACGCCGGACCCGACGAAGAGGACACCCGAAGCCGCAGACGGACGCGACGAGGCCGCCGATGGACGCCGCGCAAGACGCCAAAACTAAGTACAAAAAAAAACATTTTTTTTTTTTCCACAGGATTCGGGGGAACTTTAGGGGTGCGCGGTATACGCGGGAGCGCGTTATACCGCGATAAATACGGTATTTAATATTTTCTGAAAGCAGACACTCTGGACAATAAAATGGTGGGCGTTGCAATTTTTTTTTTTTATGTTGCAGAATATTTTTTTGCAGTCATTTTATCAAACATATTTTCAGGAATAAATAATTTTATTTATTTCATGCACACAAACACATAATACCCATAAATTTTTTTTATTTTTGTAAAATTTAAAAGAGGCTGCACCGAGTAAATAACCACCCAACATGTCATCACTCTCTTAACCGGTTAACGACCGCCGCATGTACATATACATCCACAGAATGGCACGTACAGGCAGATGGGCGTACATGTACGTCCCCGCCTTGTCGGGGGTCCGATCGGGACGCCCCCCGGTACATGCGGCGGTTGGTAACGCGCGGGGAGCGATCCGTGACGAGGGCGCTGCTATTCGTTTCTAGCCGCCCCCTCGCGATCGCTCCCCGGAGCTGAAGAACGGGGAGAGCCGTATGTAAACACGGCTTCCCCGTGCTTCACTGTGGCGGCGCATCGATCGTGTGATCCCTTTTATAGGGAGACTCGATCGATGACGTCAGACCTACAGCCACACCCCCCTACAGTTGTAAACACACACTGGGTGAAACATAACTCCTACAGCGCCCCCTTGTGGTTAACTCCCAAACTGCAACTGTCATTTTCACAATAAACAATGCAATTTAAATGCATTTTTTGCTGTGAAAATGACAATGGTCCCAAAAATGTGTCAAAATTGTCCGAAGGGTCCGCCATAATGTGGCAGTCACGAAAAAAATCGCTGATCGCCACCATTAGTAGTAAAAAATAAATAAATAAATTGCAAAATAGTGGATAGTTTTATTAACGCTATACATTTTGCGCAAACCAACCGATAAACGCTTATTGCGATTTTTATTTTTATTTTTTTTACCAAAAATAGGTAGAAGAATACGTATCGGCCTAAACTGAGGGGGGATATTTATTATAGCAAAAAGTAAAAAATATTGAATTTTTTTCAAAATTGTCACTATTTATTTTTGTTTATAGCGCAAAAAATAAAAACCGCAGAGGTGATCAAATACCACCAAAAGAAAGCTCTATTTGTGGGGGGAAAAAAAGGACGCCAATTCTGTTTGGGAGCCACGTCGCACGACCGCGAAATTGTCTGTTAAAGCGACGCAGTGCTGAATCGCAAAACCTGGCCTGGGCATTTTAGCTGCCTAAAGGTCCGGGGCTTAAGTGGTTAATTTTTGTTTCAATATTTTTTATTAGAACATATAGAAACATATACATATACATCAAACGTGTAAGTTTCAGCAATACTTATACCGTTGTATACAACATCCATTCGTAAGGTTTATAATATTGGTATGAATAATATGTTATCTTGTCGTTGCATAACTTAAAGGTTAAATTTCCTCCTGTATATACAAGTCAACTATTTTCAAGTGTAGCAGAGATATTATCATTGCTTATACTACAGGTATACATAACATCTACATCATAGTAACTTCTCAGAATTATTACTTTACCATTCAAAGATTGTAAGAAAGTAATATATTAGAAAATCAAGAGAATACTTTAGTAAAGATTTCTTCTCTTTTTAAACAGTTAAATATTTAGATTGATCCAATTTTTCCATGGTGACCATGCAACATCGAATTTTTGTAAAGTGTTTTGGGACATAGCCCACAGTCTTTCATATGTCATATGAAGATTTGTTAAGTCTACAACTTCCATCACCGAAGGAGGACATGAAACTTTCCACCTTCTGGTGATCGAAAGTCTAGCTGCTAAGAGTAAGTTTATGGCCGAAGTCCTTTTACTAGCCTGAATACATTCCACACCTAGGGATAACAATGCCAAAGCTGGGTTCGGTTTTATATTGGTATTAGCTAAATTGTTTAATATGTTGAAAATATTTTCCCAATATTCTTTTAACTTGGGACAATTCCATAGTATATGGAGAAGGTCTCCCTTGCCACCACATTCTCTCCAGCATGTATCCGAGTGTTGAGCTCCAAATTTAGCCAATACATTAGGTGTGTAGTACCACCTCAGGTTTATTTTGACTGTTAGCTCCCACAACGTAGCGCATCTGGATACCGTATGATTTATTACACATGCTGCTTTCCATTGACCATCTGTAAAGGAGAGATCAAGATCCTTCTCCCATTGTTTGAGTGAATCAGATTTAGCAAATTCTTTTTTTCCCTGAAGCAAATTATAGAAAAAAGAGATACCTTTAACTTGTATATCTGTGGAATTGAAGAAATTCCAGGCATGTTTACAAATTTTGAGATTTGCAGGGTTAAAATTTTTTAAACATTTAAAAATCTTTTTGTAATGAACAAGATGTGATTGGGGCAATTGAAATTCAGATTTTATCGTCTCAAAAGATTTAATTTCATTTTGGATGTAGAGGTCCTGAATTTGCTTTATCCCGTGAGAATGCCACACATCAATTATCTCCGAGGATGAAATAACCTGTATTGTTTTTAATGGAATATCTATTGTGACTTTTGGGAATGAGTTCTCAGTGTGTTTTAAGAACTTCAGCCAAGAAGATATGGATATTTTCATAGATGGAGGCAGGTGTGAGGGGATTTTCAGTCCTATAAGTGCTCCAAATAGCCAAGTTTTTGTTGGTTTTTGTAAACTATATGAGGATTCTATGTATCCCCAAGAATTTGTGGGAGATGCCTGAAACCATTCTTTAAGTTGGGTTAATATGGAGCTGTGATAGTAATCCATAAAATCCACATAACCCACTCCTCCCCACATCCTATGCTTAATAAGTTTATGGTGAGCGCACCGAGATCTTTTCCCTTGCCATACAAATTTTGAGAGAAGGGATTGTAGGGATTTAAAATAACTGGCCGGGATTGGAATTGGAATACAACGGAATATGTACAGTACTTGTGGCAGATGCATCATTTTAAAAGCAGATAGTCTGCCCCACCAAGAAAGTTCCTTTTCCCCCAATTTGGTTAGTTCTAAATGCAATTTTTGTCTCAAAGGTAAATGGTTCTTCGCAAATAAATCTTTGGTAGTTTTAGTTAATTGGATACCCAAATAAGGGATTTCGGAGTCCGCCCAGGAGTACGGGAATTTGTGTTGTAATATAGCACTATTTACTGCATCTATATTCATGTCTAGGATCGAGGATTTGGACGTATTCACTTTATAATAAGATATTTTACTAAACCAAGTTAACAGTTTACTGATTTCTGTTAGGGAGCTGTATGGGTTGGTTATCATCATTATAACATCGTCAGCAAATAGGCTGATTTTATGGGATCTCTCTCCTATAGATATTCCAGCAATATTTTTGTTAGTCCTAACATGTTCAGCCAATGGTTCCATTAGGAGATTAAACAGGAGGGGGGATAAAGGACACCCCTGTCTGGTCCCGTTGGATATGGAAAAGGATTGAGAGATAAAGTTAGATGCCAGTACTTTTGCATTTGGAGAAGAATACAGAGCTAAAATTGATTTTAGAATGAATCCTTCAAAACCGAACTTTTGAAGAGTCATACGTAAATATGTCCAATTAATCCTATCAAACGCCTTCTCTGCATCTAGTGACAGAAGCAGAGAAGGCGTTCCAGTAATATTAATGTTGTGGATTATGTCTATCAATCTTCTGGTTGCATCAGATGCTTGGCGACCTTTTGTGAATCCCGTTTGATCTAAATGTACCAATTTAGGAATCAAATTAACGAGTCTGTTTGAAATTGTTTTAGCAAATATCTTTATATCTACATTGAGTAGGGATATAGGGGCGAAAATTTGGAGGTGAGGTTGGTTCTTTACCCGGTTTGGGAAGTGTCATTATTAATGCAGACAGCATTTCCCTAGGGAAGCTGGATTTTGAAGCCGAATGATTATATACTCTCGACATATGAGGGACTAACAATTTACCATACATTTTAACATATTCATTAGTGAATCCGTCAGGTCCAGGTGCTTTGGATTTTGGTAGGGAATTGATAGTCATTAGTAGTTCTATATCATTGAAGGGAGCGTTGAGCTTTTCTAGATCGCGGGTCGAGATTTTTGGCAGATTGAGATTTGCTAGAAAAGATTGTATTTCATCCACTGAGGGTTGATGTGTGTTGCTGTCTTTGTTAAGGTTATAAAGCTTCTCATAGTACACACCGAATTCGTCCGCAATTTTTTGTGGATGTAAGATCTTTGTTTGAGTAATCGGGTCACATAAAAAGGGGATTTTACTTTTTGTCCTGTATCCCTTGATCCTGTGAGCTAACATCTTACCGGCCTTATTGTTGGTAGCATAAGAGTTTGCTTTTAGTCGTCTTAACTTAATATCATAAGAATCAATTAAGATTGCTCTCAGTTCATGTCTCAATTTAAATATAGTGTTTTTGAGTGTAATTGAGGGTTTAGTTCTATTTAGTGCGTCTAAGGATTTTATATTATCAATTAAGTCATCTAATTTTTTGGATCGTCTTCTTTTTTCTCTTGAACCCAATTGAATGAATATGCCTCTAATATATGATTTGTGCGCGTTCCATAATGTTGCCGGGTCGGATACAGATCCCTCGTTATTGAAGAAAAATTCTTTAAGTTTACTATAAATATACTCTTTATTTTCTTTCTGTTGCAGCAGAAAATTGTTCATGCGCCATATATATGCTCCCTGATGAGAATTCGAGTTTTTAACCTTAATGCTAATATGGGCATGATCCGACCATGTAACATCATGTATATGGGATTCAGAAAAATTTTTAAGTAGCCCTTTATCGGATATAAATAAGTCTATACGTGAATAAGTATTATGGCGGGGAGAATGAAAAGTGAAATCTTTCTCTGTTGCATGGTAACATCTCCAAACATCGTATAGGTCATTATCCGAGAGAAATTTTGACAGTGGGGAAGCAAACCTCTTAGTACCTGAAGAGGAGTCTATCAATATATCTGGTACTAAATTAAAATCTCCACATATTAATAGATGACCTTTTTGTAGTTCTGCAGTTTTCTTTAAGACTTTCTTATAAAATCGTATTTGTTTAGAATTTGGTGCATATATATTCACTATAGTATACGTTATATTATTTAACTTACACACAAGTATAATGAACCTGCCGTATGGGTCTTCATGTAAATTTAGCAATTCAAACAACAATGTATTTTTAACTGCAATCAACACACCTCTTTGTTTACACTTGTAATCTGCTCTAAAAATATTAGGGAAATCTCTATGATTACATTGTGGTACCTTGTTGACAGCAAAATGGGTCTCTTGAACGCAAATGATATCATATCTGCCTGTAAGCGCTGTTTTCCATAACGAAGATCTTTTTGCAGGGTGATTGAGGCCATTAGCGTTCAAGGATAAAAAATTGATGGACATTTTGGCAGCAATCCGGGTACTCTATTAAATACTTACAGGTGAAGGGATTTTCGTCTTCAGTGAATTCAAGTTGTCAATTTTTCGTACGTAGGAGTACTTGAAAATAAAATAAACTTACACCGATATGGACCGATGTGTAACGTTGGTAAACTAAATAAGATAAAATGAATAAAATAAATAAACAAGATAAATAAATAAATAAATAAGTAGATGATCAGTAAATAAACCAGAAATTTCAAAATAATATTATATAATGAAATGAAAATGAAAAATAAAAAATTTCTAATGAAACAAATAAATCAAAAGAATAAAACAAACAGAGTAAGGCTTCAACTAAATAAGTATGGTAGATAAATAAATAAATAAAATGACAAAAAAGGAAAAAGAATAAATAAATAAAAATTATAAGATATAAATCTTCAAATAAATAAATAAAACTAAAAAAAAATAAACAGACACTATTGAAATAGTAAATTCAATAGGATCTATAAAGATCGGGTATAATATCACCGACCAAATCAGGGAGAAAAGTTCAGAAAGGTTGTCTAACTAGGAAAGAAAAGCTCTCCAGACACCTATGGGTATATTGTAGATAATATAAGTCATATAATCAGTTAAGAATAGGAGGAAAAGCAGGATAAACAGACTATTCTTTTCTATCAATGAGTCATTTTCCTGTGGGTAGAAGATATCCTCTTCTTATGTTGTCAATTTGTCCAGTGTTTACAAATCTTCCTTGATCTGAAGGAGACATTATGGGATTAATTCCCCAGGAATGTAGCAGTCTTAGTCCTTCTTGTTGTGTATAAACAGCAGTAGTCATTTCATCTTTGGTGATGAACAATGTAGCAGGGTGTTTCCATTTATACAATATTTTGTGTTCATATAGAGTCTTTGTAATAACTTTCAATTGCCTTCTCAGAGAAAGAGTGTGCTGTGAAAGGTCAGCATAAATGTGAACATCTTTGTAAGGCTCTGGAAGTATCTTAAAAAATCTTGCTTTAGCTAGCATTTTTTCTTTTGTGTTATAAAAAAGAATTTTCATCAGTATATCTCTGGGAACGGATGGATCTAGATGTCTAGGTTTAGGTATTCTGTGGATTCTGTCTATTATGCGCTCAATTTGCGGCAGATCAGGCAATAATGCCAGTATTAGATTGTCAGCATAGGCAGGGAGATCAGCTGCGGTAATAGATTCAGGTACACCTCTCAGTTTCACATTTTCCCTGCGTGATCTGTCTTCAAGGTCTGCTATTTTTGTCCTGAACCACAAATTCTCCTCCATTTGAACCTTGCAATTCTCCACTATTTCATCAACAGTGTTAGATTGTGACACCATTTTGTTTTCAATAGTGCACACCTTGTCATTTAATTCCTTCACTTCCATCCTCACATTAGACATCATATTTGATAGGCTTGACATAAGCGATGTTTGTAATGAAATCAGCATGTCTTTCATTGTGGTATCAATAACTGGTGCGCCAGATGTCGGGTAATTATTAATGGAAGAAGCTGTATTGGGGCCCATAATATAATGATTGACACCTGTCATGTCCTGATGCTGGTGTAATTCAGCGTCATCCATTCTTCTTTTAGTCTTGGCCGGACTATGGGCAGAAGGACTTTGTATATGTGAAGTAGGGATGTCATCACCATTGGGTTTAGGAGATTGATGTGCGGTGTCATTATCAGGCAGATCCGTGTAATGCGCCTGTAATGTAAGTGCGTCATTACCTCCTCCGCCATGCAGGGACCTGTCACTCACTGCTCCCGGAGCTTCAGGCAAGACCACTGCTTTTTTAGCCTGTTTTTGGTCCCTTCTTTTTCTCTGAGATGACGGGTCCATCTTCCCGTTTTTTCCGGTACTTCGGTTTCCTCCGGTAATCGCGTATCACACGATCTATTTGCCGTTAAACCCGGCTGTCTGGAGGAGCAGTACACTTAGGCGGCCATCCCGGTCGCTTGCAAGCCACGCCCCCATCAAGTGGTTAATTTTTAATTGGTTGACTCTGTAAAAGCCTGTACAAGTTATTTGTGTAGAGTTAATTGTAAATGATGGCCCTAGAATTATTGCTTTCACTCCATACCATGTCACGTGTCAATTTGCATCTATATGTGTGGGGATGGGAGTGTTTTAAAATAAATAAATATATATTTTTTATATATATATATATATATATATATATATATATATATATATATATATATATATATATATATATATATAATCACTTTTTTTTTTTTTTTTTTTTTTTTTTTTTACTGTTTTTTATTTCATTGTATTTTTTTAATGTTACTTTATTGCGATCACAAAGGGGCCCTATTGTCTCCTCTGCACTCTGGTGCAGTTAGTCAAGCACAGATTGTGATTGGTCAGCTGTAAAATATATATATTTGGGAGTAGGGGGCGTGGCCTTGACAGGAAGGGGTGGTTCATATTTAAATTAGGGGGTGCACGAGTTTAGTCAGGCCTAGGGCATCACAAATCCACCACTGGGTGCTCCATCATTGTCCCATAAAGATGGTGGGTCTGTGACCAAGCTGTGGTGTTTATCAACCATAGAATAGTGTGGTCACTGACCGGGGTACTTCAGATTTTTCCACATATGGTCCTTCTATCGAACCAATATATCCTAGTCGGCTTTTATATCCATCCCTCCTCCCCTTCTTTCCAGGCCAAAGCCTTGATTAAAGTATCGGTGGAGAAGATTGTTTCTATGGTGACGGAATCCGTTGAGTTGACAGAAGAAATTCTTACCGATCAGACGGAAATTAACGATCGCAAGTGTTACCGTGCCGCTGCTGAACATTTCAAGAGTCAGTGCTTCAACTGGCACAACCCTCTGGTAAGTCCCGGTCATTTTCATTATCAGCCTCAATCTGCT
Organism: Rana temporaria; assembly: GCF_905171775.1. Lineage (NCBI taxonomy): Eukaryota > Metazoa > Chordata > Amphibia > Anura > Ranidae > Rana > Rana temporaria. Next base: position 10,521,533 of record NC_053501.1, on the reverse strand, counting down.
GCTTCTCCTAGGGGGTGTCACAGGGGCTCCTCCTTCAGGAAAATCGGACATTAAGTAGGTAGGGGCAGTGGCGTAACGTGGGTTGTCAGCGCCTGGGGCGAGGCAAGTAATTTGTGCCCCTGACCCATGGACTTGCCTATTTTCGGCTAGCTCCAGTCTGGTCACATGATCTGCTGTGTGAGACAGCGGTGGCTGTAGGGAAGAGGAGAGAGTGCTTGATAATGACTGGTAAAGTCTGGAGTGGTGACATCATGCATATGTTCCTTTTTCCTATCTGTTGTTGGCGCTCTCTCCTCTCCACGCTCGTGACAGCGCCCTTCTAAATTTTGCGCCCGGGGCGGTGGTCCCCCTCGCACCCCCCCCCCCCACGCCACTGGGTAGAGGGCAGACTGCCTCCCCTTTGCATCTATCCCTCTCAGTGCCATCATGGGGCCCCCTATTTCAGGGCAGCGTGGGCTCAAGGACCATCTGCTTTGGGGAAAGTGCAGGGCCCCCCCATGCAGCTGCCCAGGTGTGCCCTCTCATTAGGACAGCCCTGCCTAAAATGTTGGGTTCTTCCTCCTCGCTCATTATTCTATTTAGACTTCCCACATGTAATCCTCATCATCAACTGCCGTACGGTTATTTGGTGCTCACTCTACTGACCTATATCCAGATTAGATTGGAAATGACAATGTAGTAAATCTATAATGTGGCAAAAACTCACCAGACCACCCCCTATATGCAATGCATAGCATAAATCTATCCATGGCCACCTGCTCTTAATGCGCCCGACCCCTTTCAGGAGGCACCTGGAAAAACAGCGGCTGAGGTACGCTCTCTACATTGCAGATAGAGAATAGAGCTGTGTGTTAGTGGGCGTGCTGACTTTCCTGTAGCCCAAGGGAGGGGGCGAGCACGACTCCACACCAGGGAGAAAGTCTCCCATTACTGTGTGGAGTTACAGACAGAAGAACAGGAAGTGAGGATTTCTCAGAAGAAATAAGGACATATAAAAGCAAAATGGAAGGATGAGGTAAGTAAAGGAAGCTATTTGGGAAAAAAAAAATGTACCTTCACAACCCCTTTACGCTCTGCTACCGCACATGCGTCGAATTGTTATCGAGCATGCACGGTTTATTTCCCCTTCAGGTAAGCATACAGACAACCAGTTTTCTCGGCAGGAAACACTGACGGGAATCCCGATGGGAAAATGGAGAGCAGGTTGTCTATATTTTTTTTTTTTTTTCGGCAGTTTTCCTTTACAACCCCTTTAATACCCCAATGGATATTTAAAGTCATAGGAAATCCCAATCCTTGGTCCGATACCTTATTATAGACCTCGGATATTCCTTTCATTGTGCAACATATTATTCCGAAATGGTTCTGGGTTGGCGGTGATATGAGGCCTGACTGTGTATTTTGTCATTGCAGTATGAATATTCCATGAGACAGCTGTACACTCTGGTCAACCTGTGTGAATCCGGATTTCCATTAGAGAGGTAACCATCTCTGCCTTTCCTTGTTGTAATGTTAATTGTCGTCGATATATCTGCTCCGCATCCTTCACCCTGCGGCTCTTCTGAAAAGAGCATCAATGGCAGCCGCTCTGCTCTGATCAGCCCCCCAAAAGGTGGCAATTGTGTTTTGTTTCCCCCCCCCTGCCTTGCCCTATAATATTTAGTATTGGAGACACGCTAAGACTTTGTTTTTTTTTTTTTTACAGCATCACCCGTGCTATGGATAACGTCTGCCAAGGTCTGCACTGACACGGCTGACCACTGAGTCTTCCAGTAGAGGGGGGCACTGGTGATGAGTAACCCTCTCTGCGATTTGCCCCATCTGAAGCTGCTGCCTCGAACCTAATCTCTACTATGACCGTTTTTTGCCTTCAAGATCACAAATCTTCTATACAAACTCCAATCTTCACATACAAAGCCAAGTCTATGGAAGACTGTAATGGTTTTTGGACCTGCAAAGCTTGAGCGAGTCCCTGACCTGTACAACCAAAGCGATGAGTGTGTGTGTCCTCTCTGAATGGCCAGGGTGGGGGGGACAGAAACCGCCCCTGAGGAAGCCAAGGCCTGCCCCCTAGAGGCCACCAAACAACATAGATCAAAGACTTGAAGAGTGATGACAATTCTGGAGATGCTGCCTGACCAAAGCCAAGGGTCGAAATTGACTTGTAATGTACCTGACTTGAGTTTAATCAAATGTTTGATATTAGGGAAACGACCACAAGCTGAAAATGTAGCTTTTAACTTCTTAGCATTCAGATTTTCCTTCTTTTTTTTTTTTTTTCACTAGGATGTTTTAACTGCAAAGAATGTTTTTTAGCGTTGTTCCTCAAAGATTGAATCTATCACCCAGGTAATAAATTGTGAAAGTCGATATTCTTGTATTTCTTTAGTACATACCACAGACTGCTGCCCAGGGGCGGACTGACCATTGGGGCTCTCGGGCACTGCCCGAGGACCCCATGCCACTAGGGGGCCCCAGCAGGGTTGCCAGGCTCAATAAAACCAGGGACAGTATGTAAAAATGTGTTTTTCCAGAGATTTTAACTGCCCTGCCTCTGCATTGCCTCCTGGCATAGTGGCCATCTGTAAGCCCGGGGGCTCCATAGTCTTCTATTACCCAGGGGCCCCCATGAGTTGTCAGTCCGCCCCTGCTGCTGCCTTATAGTTAAAATAACGGGCAATATTAAAGTACATGTAAACCCAGACACAACAAGATGGACCGCCCAAGGCAGGATTAAAAAACGGCTGCCAACCGCAGACCTAAAGTCGGGCTGCCAGCCATGGCTACCAAGATTACAGGGGATTAGGGGTGCAACGGATCGTCATTGATCCGTGATCCGCACGGATCAATGACTTCGGATCGGCACACACGTGATCCGTGGTGTGCCGCGGGACTGCAGTGCAAAGCGGTAAAAAACACATTGAAATTGTCCCCGCTCTGTTTGCACACAGCCCCGCCTGCTCCTAACCACGCTGTGATAGACAGAATGCGTGTCCAATGTGCTGATGTGTTTTGTCTATTACAACGTGGGCTTAGGAGGAGGTGGGGCTGTGTACGAGCAGGAGTGGAGACGTTTAAACATACGGGCGGTGAGTTCAGTTAGTTCCTAGCAGAGACAATGTGCTGCTGCTGTCCATCCGTTCCCCCCACACTTCTCCCTGCTGGCTCTGATAACCCCCCCCCCCCCCCCCTCCCGTCCGTCCGTTCCCCCCCCCCCTCCCGTCCGTTCCCCCCCCCTCCCGTCCGTCCGTTCCCCCCCCCCCCTCCCGTCCGTTCCCCCCCCCCTCCCGTCCGTTCCCCCCCCCCCCCCCCCCCTCCCGTCCGTTCCCCCCCCCCCTCCCGTCCGTTAAACCCATCCGTTCCCCCCCCCCCACCTCCAGTCCGTTCCCCCCCCCCCCCTCCCGTCCGTCCGTCCCCCCCCCCCCCCCCCCTCCCGTCCGTTCCCCCCCCCCCTCCCGTCCGTTCCCCCCCCCCCCCTCCCGTCCGTTCCCCCCCCCCCCCCCTCCCAGCTGCCGTCCGTTCCGTCCCCCCCCCCCCAGTCCGTTAAACCCATCCGTTCCCCCCCCCCACCTCCAGTCCGTTCCCCCCCCCCCCCCCCTCCCGTCCGTTCCCCCCCCCCCCCCCCCTCCCGTCCGTTTTCCCCCCCCTCCCGTCCGTTTCCCCCCCCCTCCCAGCTGCCGTCCGTTCCGTCCCCCCCCCTCCAGTCCGTTCCGTCCCCCCCCTCCAGTCCGTTCCCCCCCCCCCCCCCTCCAGTCCGTTCCCTCCCTCCCCCCCAGCTGCCGTCCGTTCCGTCCCCCCCCCCTCCAGTCCGTTCCGTCCCCCCCCCCCTCCAGTCCGTTCCCCCCCCCCCCCTCCAGTCCGTTCCCCCCCCCCCCTCCAGTCCGTTTCCCCCCCCCCCCCCCCCCTCCAGTCCGTTCCCCCCCCCCCCCCCCCCCCCCCCTCCAGTCCGTTCCCCCCTCCAGTCCGTTCCCCCCCCCCCCCCTCCAGTCCGTTCCCCCCCCCCCCCTCCAGTCCGTTCCCCCCCTCCCTCCCCCCAGCTGCCGTCCGTTCCCCCCCCCCCCTCCAGCTGCCTTCCGTCCGTTCGTTCCTCCTCCCCCAGCTGACGAGTCTCCTGTCCTTGCTGCAAATAGCACACAGTGAGAGGGGTAAGCTATGCTCTTCCCATCTCAACTGTGAGGACTGTTTTTGGAGCTGACAGGGTTAACAAAGAGAACCTGTCACCTTCAATTGCTATGACACAGGGAATTGTTTTCTATTGTGTAATAGCAATAAAGTTAAATGTAAAAAAAAATAAGAAATAATTAAATTAATAAAAAAATAAGTAATTAAAAAGTAAAGAAGAAGAAAAATATTAAATAAGAAAATTATACAAAAATTAAAAAAGTAAAAACGACAAGCTACAAAAAAAAAGTAATAATGTAATAAAAAAAAAAAAAGAAGAAACAAAAAATATTTGAACTAACCGTGCCGCCCCTGCCATCCAACTGCTATTCTCCGGGGGGTGGTTCGGTTGGTGGGGAGGGGGTGCATTGCAAAACCTGGCCTTGGGGTGGCAGGGAAAGGAAATCCAGCCCTGCTGGCTGCCCTCTCACTTCGTCCACCCTGGCGAGGCGGCAATTTGGGGCACAGGGAGGCAGCAATTTGGGGCACAGGGAGGCTGCAAATTTTTTTTTTTTTTGCTGATCCGAAAAATGATCCGATCCGTGACTCCTGATCCGAGGAACGATCCGAACCGTGAGTTTTTTGATCCGTTGCACCCCTACAGGGGATCCATCCTTATCTCAAGCAAACAATCCAAAGTGAAAGGATTTGGACTTCTTGTGGTTTATCAAAGACTTTATTCTAAAGGAAATTGTATATTAACCCAATGGCGGTGCATCCATAGTGGGCACAGGAGTGCCGCCCCCCTCTCTCCTGCACCCATCAATCAACAATTTGTAAATGCTAGAATATGGGTCTTCAAACTACGGCCCTCCAGTTGTTCAGGAACTACAATTCCCATCATGCCCAGTCATGTCTGTGTGTTACAATGCCTCATGGGATGTGTAGTTCTACAACAGCTGGAGAGCCGTAGTTTGAGGATCTCTGGGCTAGAAGAATGGACAGCCGCACTTGGCTCAGCCATGATTAAGCACTGACTGCTGTGTGAAACGCGTAGGCTGCTATCTCCACTGTTTTGCTGTACTTTGTAGTGCATTTGCCATCTTTTTTTAAAATAAAGACAACCTAAGGTTTTTTTTGGAAGTGCGGCTGTCCATTCTTCTAGCCTTTACAATTTGCCTTGTGCATTGCCGGCACTCCTGGTCTCCTGAGAAGCTATTGGGGTAGATTCAGGTAGCAATTTCGCCTGCGTATCCATAGATACGCAGCGTAATTGCTAATTTGCGCCGGCGTATCGACTTTTCTGTATTCAGAAAGCTCGATACGCTGACTGCAGCCTAAGATATGACTGGCATAAGGCTCTTATGCCGTCGTATCGTAGGCTGCATTCTTACGCTGGCCGCTAGGTGGCGTTCCCGTAGTGGTCAGCGTAGAGTATGCAAATTGCATACTCACGCCGATTCACAACCGTACGCGTGCCCGGCGCTCGCATTTTACGTCGTTTGCGTTCGTCGGTTTCTGCATAAGGCTGCTCCTGCTATTAGCAGGGGCAGCCAATGCTAAGTATACCCGTCGTTCCCGCTTCACGATTTTTGAAAATTACGTTGTTTGCGTAAGTGAATCGTGAATGGCACTGGACGCCATTTACGTTCACGTTGAAGCAAATGACGTCCTTGCGACGTCATTTACCGCAATGCACGTCGGGAAAGTTTCCCGACGGAGCATGCGCACTACGTTCGGCGCGGGAACGCGCCCAATTTAAATGATCCACGACCCCTACGGGATCATTTAAATTACGCGCGCTTACGCCGGCCAGTTTTACGGAGCTACTGCTTCGTGAATGAAGTGTAGTGCAAGTAATTTACGGAGGCATAGCGTTAAAACGGTACGCTGCGCCTCCGTAAGTGCGCAGCCCTACCTGAATCTACCCCATTGATTGTCCAGCATACCCACCTGGAGCGGTAACTCCCTTTTCCACCAATCAACAATACATAGCTTCATGCATTGCCGCTGCCGACCACTATTCAGGTGTCCGGCCCCCTGTTGAGCGCCGGCCATCTGAAGTGGTTAAAAAATGTAACAATAAAGTGAAATAATGGAAGACATTAAAAATCACTGCGATACAAAAGATATATTTAGACCAAAATTGTTACATATATACAAAAAAAAATTCAAACTTTTACGTTATAGGTTTAAAGCCCTGTGTATACAGAATATAGTATACGACATTCTTTGTACAGATAAATATTGGGTCACCATACACGGTACAATCATCTTCCACTGTAATAAGATCACCTACCTAATCTAACAAATCCACATGTATCCAATCAGGAGAGCATTTATTTTTATTTTTAAATACAAAGTTTTTGGTAGATCTAAAAGGAGATTGTACAATCAGAAGAAGGCGGAGAGCGAAACTGCATGGGGGGCGGGGGGGGGGGCCTCGCTCCAATCAACATTAAAGATGGCCTACTCCTACACAAGCAAGATGCTGACTGTCACCAAACCGTGAACCCGGGATTGGAGGCTTCATGCTGTGACCCAGGGGATCTCCAAACTACGGCCCTCAAGTTGATCAGGAATTACAATTCCCATCATGCTTAGTCATGTTTTTGAACATCAGAGTTCTGCAATGCCTCATGGGACTTGTAGTTCCGCAACAGCTGGCGGGTCACTGTCTGGAGATCCCTGCTGTGGACAAAGCTACCATTAAGGCCTTATCAGTTGAAATGCTTAAGTTCTTTGTCATGAATGGATTTTAGCCTTTCGACAAAATACTTTAACCACTTCAATACTGAGCACTTACACCCCCCTTCCTGCGCAAGGCAATTTTTCAGCACTGTCGCTGTATAAATGACAATTGCGCAGTCATGCTACACTGTACCCATATGATTTTGTTCCCACAAATAGAGCTTTCTTTTGGTGGTATTTCATCACCTCTGCTGCGGTTTTTATTTTTTGCTATACAAATTTAAAAAACTAAGTTTCTAAAATTTTGTAAATAAGCAAGTTTTCTCCTTCACTGATAAGGCGGCGACACTGAAAGGCTGCAATGATGGGTACTTATGGGTGGCACTGATAGGCATCTTGGGTGGGCATTGATTGGCGGCTGCCTTGGCACAGATTGGCATTTCCCTGGTGGTCTAGGGGGCATACCTGGTGGTCCAGTATGGATGCCCATCTCTGATGGTCCTGGGCAGCATACTGGTGGTCCTGGGCAGGCAAATCCGCGGGAGGGGGCTGCACTGATAAACTATCAGCACAGACCCCCCCCATCAGGAGAGCAGCCGATAGGCTCTCCTCTACTCGCGTCTGTCAGACGCGAGTGAGGAAAAGTCGATCAACGGCTCTTCCTGTTGTACATTGTGATCAGCCGGGACTGGACACGGCTGTGGTAAAGAGCCTTACCGAGAACGGTGTAGCGGTGTGTCAGACCACCGATCGACATGATGCGCGCCCCCACGGGTGCGTGGCGTCTCTTATCCTGTTGGACGTCATATGACGTCCAGGCAGGATAACTGAACCACCGCCCGGTCGTCATTTTGCGGGCCCCCGGATTGGTTTTGGTCTGATAAATGCACGCATCCCTGGGGGTCAGCGCTCGTCGGCATGTATTAGCTCTAGAATTACCACAGTTATCCGGGCGGGAAGTGGTTAAGGATCAACATCTATGTGCCGGTTTCCTCTATGATTTATACATTGGAGGTTTCATGCCTCTTTACGAAACCTCTGGACTCAAGGACCCAAATGGTAAGCAGTTCCAGGCGAAATCAGTTTCCTTCCTGTAGCACAAGCATCCTTGAACTCTGAGTGAGAACTCTGGGTGATGCAGATATTATACTATGATGGGCACCAGTAAGAAAGAAAGTTGAGATTCTACCGATTGCACAACCTGCATTTGTGCGCTTGCTTTCCTCTGGTTTCTACATTGGAGGCTTCATGGCTCCCAAGACTCTACAAAATCCTTGGACTCAAAGCTGCTTTTAGCAGTCCCTGCAGAAACCAGTTTCTTCCCTACAGAACAGACATCCTAGAGCCCCTTAACCTGAGCAAGAACTCTAGGTGACACAAACCCATATTGTACTATGATGGGGCACCAGTAAGAAAGCAGTTGAGGTTCTACGCATTGCACCTCGAATGACATTCTCAATTCAAAAATCTACATTTAAAGGATTAGCATTTGTGTTTTTCTCTATGGTTTCTACATTGCAGGCTTCATGCCTCTACAAAATCTCCAGGCTCAAGGACCCCAAAAAGTTTTTAGCAGTTCCTGAGCAAACCAGTTTCCTTCCTATAGCACAAGCCTCCTGAAATCCTCAACCTGCACGAGTGAGACAAAACCCATGTTATACTATGATGGGGCACCAGTAAGAAAAGTGTTGAGGTGCTTCGAAAGTGATGCAGGTCATTCAAAAAGGTACAAACTACAGTTAAGGATCAGCATTTGTGTGCTGGCTTTCTTCAATGAATTCTACATTGTAGGCTTCATACCTCCAAGACTCAAGAAAACCACCAGACTCAAGGACCCAAATTAAGTTTTAGCAGTCCCTGAGGAAACCCACCAGTGGCGTCCAGTGGGAGGAATCGGGCCCCACCAGTGGCGTCCAGTGGGAGGAATCGGGCCCCACCAGTGGCGTCCAGTGGGAGGAATCGGGCCCCACCAGTGGCGTCCAGTGGGAGGAATCGGGCCCCACCAGTGGCGTCCAGTGGGAGGAATCGGGCCTGTTCACTGGTGTCAGTGGGGGGGGGGGAATTACGCCCCATTGTTGGTATCAATGGATGAAATGGTGCCCCAAGGGCTAGATAAAACCAAGCAAACGGACGCAGATTAGATGGCACAGGTCTAGCACAATCACACAGCTACCAAGCCCATGTATCTACAGGAAGTGAAGGGAAATGTCCCCAATAGGACTGCAAAAAAACAATAAGGGCTCTAACCCTTCGCTACTCTGCCCAGAACCACATGCCTTTAAAAACAAGTACTGTCTTAAAGCATTCGTTACCCCAACTTCATATTCCCGATATGTGCCCGCTGTACCATGTACTGTACTTTTATGAAACATCCCTGGTCTTTGTATTGCTTCCTTTGTGTGAAATGCCTGTTGATCCTGCCAGTCCCTTTGCTTTGCCATTAAAAACAAACCACGCTAGGCATGAGAGCACAGCATGGTCAGTTCTCCAATGATCCGACTTTTATGTTTAAAGTTATTTATAATGTTCTTTTTATATCTATACAAAACATGTTTTGCCTTTCATTTCCATTTTAAACTAAATGGGTTTCACAAGGTTTACAATCACTTTAAACTACTTGCCGACCAGCCGCCGTCATTTTACGGCGGCAGGTTGGCTCCCCTGCGCGAGAGCTGGTAGCTATACGTCGGCTCTCGCGCAGGCCACTAGGGGCGCGTGCACGCCCCCGATTCCCGTGCCCGGCGGGCGCGATCGCTCGTTACAGAGCTGGGACCAGGAGCTGTGGGTGTAAACCCACAGCTCCCGGTCCTGTCAGGGAGAAAAATGCTGATCTTCTGTTCATACAATGTATGAACAGGAGATCAGTCATTTCCCCTAGTGAGGCCACCCCCCCTACAGTTAGAACACACCCAGGGAACATACTTAACCCCTTCCCCGCCCCCTAGTGTTAACCCCTTCCCTGCCAGTGGCATTTTTATAGTAATCCAATGCATTTTTATAGCACTGATCGCTATAAAAATGACAATGGTCCCAAAAATGTGTCCGATGTGTCCGCCATAATGTCTCCAAACCCGAAAGAAAAAAACCGCTAATCGCCGCCATTACGAGTAAAAAAAATAATAAAAATGCCATAAAAATACCCCCTATTTTGTAAACTCTAACTTTTTACTAAATATATGTAGACGAATACGTATCGGCCTAAACTGAGGAAATTTTTTTTTTTTATATATTTTTGGGGGATATTTATTATAGTAAAAAATATTCATTTTTTTCAAAATTGTCGCTCTATTTTTGTTTATAGCGCAAAAACTAAAAACCGCAGAGGTGATCAAATACCACCAAAAGAAAGCTCTATTTGTGGGGAAAAAAGGACGCCAATTTTGTTTGGGAGACACGTCCCACGACCGCGCAATTGTCAGTTAAAGCGACGCAGTGCCGAATCGCAAAAAGTGCTCTGGTCTTTAACCACTTAACCCCCGGACCATATTGCTGGTCAAAGTTACAGACCTGGAACAAGCAAGCTGCCATGCATCCCCATATTGACCTACACCAGGGATCTGCAATTAGCAGACCTCCAGCTGTTGCAAAACTACAAATACCATCATGCCTCTGCCTCTGGGTGTCATGCTTGTGGCTGTCAGAGTCTTGCAATGCCTCATGGGATTTGTAGTTCTGCAACAGCTGGAGGTCCGCTAATTTGCATATACCTGACCTACACTGACATCACTTCACCTGCCCAAATAATATTTCACTTTCAAGATAAAAGTAACTTTATTAACAATTTAATTTGCTTTCCCCGAACAATATCTCTTGATTTGCTTCTTTGACAGAGAAGTCCTTTTAAAAAAAAAAAATACAAAAAATTAAAAAAATTGGAAAGCTCACCCAGCCCTCGTCTTCAATAATACATTTCTATACAGTTTTAAACTCCGAAATTGCTTAAATTTTACCAAATTTCCCCTTTGTTCCATAAAAACGGGCATCTTTGCGCTTTATATGCCCATAGGGCATTCAGGACTGGAATGCCCCAATAGAGACCAGCATACCAAGGCAAATACATGGATTGGACCAGCCAGAACCATCTCATCCCTGGGTGTCGGGTACAATGTCTTGTATGCCCCCCACCTCATGGCGAAAGGGGCTAGAGAAAGTCCAGGTCCTTCACCGGCGCGTCTTGCTCGCCCGCCGTCTTATACAGGAAGTGGAAGTCCAATTTTTCTTCGTTCTTCAACAGGCGAGATTTCACCTGCTGCGGCAATGCGTCGTCGGCAAGGCGGTAAAACCGTTCGTTGATGAGTACGAAGAGCCCGTATTTCTGTGGGTCGGACACCTCAAATTTCTCCACGCACTGCTGCAGCACCTGGGCCACCCTCGTATCCGGCTTGGTGGCCAAGGTCCTCGTGTTCACTTCCAGCTCTTCGAAGGAGATTGTGATGAAGTCCTAGGAAGCGAAACGACATCTCGTCAATGATCTGGTCCATCTGAAGGACTGTGATTGGAGTTAGAGAATTTAAATCTAGCAGTTATCCAACTATAAATCACTTACCTTTACCTTCGATTTCCCTTAGGGCTGCAACCAACGATTATTTTCATAATCGATTAGTTGGCCGATTATTGTTTCGATTAAACACTTGAGACCCGCGCTATTGACAAAAGACGTCAACAGCGCGGCTCTCAGGTGCCAACTGGATGTCCTTTTAAATGCATTACCCGCGCGCGCCTCTGGGGGGCGCGCAGCAGGTAAACACTGTGCCGCCGCATCGCTGGGGAGCCGATGCGTGTACCTGGCAACTGCGATGTCCGCCGGGTACACGCGATCGTCGGTGACACAGCCGGTAACAGCAGGGACGTGGAGCTCTGTGTGTAATGATGAGGTGTAAACACGGAGCTCCACGTGCTGTCAGAGGAGAGGAGACCGATCTGTGTCTCTTGTACATAGGGGCACAGCATCGGTCACCTCCCCCAGTCACCCCCCCTCCACCTACAGTTAGAACACACCCAGGGAATACATTCCTTCCTCACCCCCTAGTGTTAACCCCTTCCCTGCCAGTCACATTTATACAGTAATTAGTGCATTTTTATAGCACTGATCGCTGTATAAATGTGAATGGTCCCAAATTTGTGTCGAAAGTGTCCGATACGTCCGCCGTAATATCGCAGTCCCAATAAAAAAAAAAAAAAAAAAAAATCGCAGATCGCCGGCATTACTAGTAAAAAACAAAAAAAAAAAAAAAAAAAAAAAAAACATAATTCTGTTCCCCATTTTGTAGGCGCTATAACTTTTGCGCAAACCAGTCGCTTATTGCATTTTTTTTTTGTTTTTTTTTACAAAAATACGTCAAAAAATACGTATCGGCCTTAACTGAGAAAAATAATAGTTTTAAAAAAAAAAAAATTGGGATATTTATTATAGCAACAAGTAAAAATAATATATATATTTTTTTTAAATTGTTGCTCTTTTTTTTGTTTATAGCGCAAAAAATAAAAAACGCAGAGGTGATCAAATACCACCAAAATAAAGCTCTTTTTGTTGGGAAAAAAGGACGTCAATTTTGTTTGGGAGCCACGTCGCACAACCGCGCAAATGTCAGTTAAAGCGACGCAGTGCCGGAAGCTGAAATTTCGCCTGGGAACGAAGGGGGTTTATGTGCCCAGTAAGCAAGTGGTTAATCGGTTAATAAGGTTTAAAAAAAAAAAAAAAAGGAATTTTTTTGGGGGTTTTTGCATTTTTTTTTGCCAATTTGTTGTTAGGCAGATTAAAAAACGAGATCACGTAGATCTACGTCATCTCGCCGTTCAGCCAATAGGGGCCCCCCCGCTCGCCCCTGATCCCCAACACGCGTGCCCGATCACCGCCGGGCACCCGCGATCGCTCGTTACAGAGCGAGAACCGGGAGCTGTGTGTGTAAACACACAGCTCCCGGTCCTGTCAGGGGGAGAAATTGCCTATCGTCTTTTCATACAAAGTATGAACAGCGATCTGTCATTTCCCCATGTCAGTCCGCTAAGCGCCCAGGGGCAATTCAGTTCGCATGTGTTGCGCTATATAAGTTTCTCACTCACTCAGTCCCACCCCCCCCTTCAGTTAGAACACACCCAGGGAACGCGATTAACCCCTTTCTCGCCCTTTAGTGTTAACCCCTTCACTGCCAGTGGCATTTTTATAGTAATCAATGCATTTTTATAGCACCGATCGCTATAAAAATGCCAATGGTCTCAAAAATGTGTCAAAATTAATCGATTATGAAATTAATTGATTACCATTTTCATAATCGATTAGTTGTTTCGGCCCTAGTTTCCCTTCTAAGGCCCTGTACACACGGCCGGGAATCCAGTCAGGAAAAAAACGTCGGTCTTCCTGACAAGCTTGTCTTGCAAAGCCGTGCATACAGACGGCCATTAAAAAAGAACCGCCGTTCTTTTGAATGGCAAGAACGCGGTGACATCATCGACTACGAGCCGGCGCTCGTCACATTCAATGCCGTTGCCGCCATCTTGCTACACCTCACGCTAAATTTGTATGCTACCGCGCATGTGTCGAACTCTTATCGAGCATGCGCGGGTTTACCTGGGACAGGTAAGCATACAGACGACCGGTTATCTCGGCAGGAAACACTCTGCCGGGAAACCCAACGAGAAAATGGCAAACAGGATTCTCCATTTTCCCGTCGGGAAAACTGCTAGGGAGCATACAAACGGCCGGGGGTTCCCGGCTAAATGCTCCCCTGGCAGTTTTCCTGCCGGGAAAACCGGTCGTGTGTACGAGGCTTAAAAGTTTTTTTTTTTGTCTTTGTCTGAATTTCTCACTTCCTGTTCCTCCTCAGTAAGCTGTCCTAGCTGACTAACCCCCAGCCAGAACGGCTAGGATGGTGGGGGCAAGCTTACTGAGGAGGAACAGGAAGTGAGAAATTCAGACAAACATTTAGAAGGAAAAAAAAAAAGCGAAGGAAAAAGGTAAGTGAACCAACAATGCAGTGACTAGCTTAAAGAGAAAGTAAAGCCTGATGGGTGTTACTTCCCCTTTGTTTCCCTGCAGGTAAAGCATAATGGGCTACTATGCATCATTATGTGACAGTTACCTGCAGGAGAAGCCCACGATGTCCCCATCTTCCTCGCTAGTAGCGAGCGTCCATTTTTCACCCCTCTTCCTTTCAGGGGGCGCGACTACGGCTCTGTGACTGGCCGGAGCCGAACGACATCACTCCCGCGCATGCGAGCCGCCTTTCTAAATCCGGCGCATGCGCAGAAGAAAAATCGCCCCACGGCGATTTGCAAATATCTCCTAGACCGTGCAGGTCTAGGAGATATTTCTTGCACCTACAAGTCAGCCTTAATCTAGGCTCACCTGTAGGTTAAAGTGGTTGTAAACCGATCGGCAGCGTTCGGAAATCCACGGAAAGGCCCGAGGCCAGCACGGCTGTAGAAAGTCTTTCCGTGGTTTCCGAAGATCACCTGAAGTGTCCTTGGGCCTTTTCAGCCGTTTCCGAGGCTCTCCGGCAAGCCCCCCCCCCCCCCCCCCCGCCTCTGACTGCATGCGGTATTGCATCCCATTGAAGTCAATGCGGAACAAATTATTTTCGTTTCCATTGACTTCAATGGGGAAACTCGCTTTGATATGCGAGTGCTTTGGATTACGAGCATTCTCCTGAAACGGATTACGCTCGTAATCAGAGGTTCCACTGTAAAGCATTTTTTATGTCGAATCTTTCGGATTCTGCACATTCATTATGGTTTGTTTAAACGAATGCGAAAATCCACAAAATTCGGACGAAAACTAATGCACATGTCTACTATTCATTGCAAAGTGAAACTTCACCAAGTCCTGCAGTAAATCCCCTTACACATTAAACCACATATTTCCCTTTAGCAAGTCAACCCCACCGTCTCAAATGGAAAAGTCCTGGAAGGTGCAAAACCCCCTGTAAGGTGGTGTATGACATCCTTAGCCCAGGCTCCAACACGTTTAACTCCGCCCATGGAGCTTAGACATGGAGATCCCCCATGACTAAACCCCATTAAGTGAAACGTGTTGGAGGCGTGGCCTGTTTGGAGCCTGGGCTGAGGCCATCAAACACCTTATGGGGTTTTGCAGAGATGTGCGACTTTCAGAACTATTCCCTTTTCCAGGGCCGGACTTACCATTGGGCTTGACTGCTGGGCTCAAGCCCATGGGCCCCGCCCAATAGGGGGCCCCCTTTAAAAAACTTTTTTTTTAAGGGGTCCGGAGGTCCCCGGACGGCAACCCTCCCCCCTTTTTTATTTATTTTTTTATTAAAAAAAAAGTATTTTTTTATATATATATATATATATATATATATATATATATATATATATATATATATATATATATATATATATATATATATATATATATATATATATACACATATATACACACACACACACACACACACACACATACATACATACATACATACATATATATATATTATATTATATATTAAAGGGCCCAGGGGTCTCCAGGGCCCCCGGATGGCAACCCCCCCCTTTTTTTATAAAAAATATACATTTTTTTTTCATATTTTTTTATTAAAAGGCCCAGAGGTCCCCAGGGCCCCGGATGGCAACCTCCCTTTTTTTATGTATTTTTTATAAATGTTTATTTTTTTTTATTAAAGGGCCCAGAGGTTTAATTTTTCTTTTCTTTAAAGGGCCCAGAGGCCCCCCGGATGGCTACCCCCCTTTTTTTTTATATATATTTTTCTTTTTTCTAAAGGCCCCCCCCCCCCATTTGCGGCAGCCCCCACGCTTCGCAATTTCAAGGCGGCAGCACCCCCCCCCCCCCGGTTCTCTGCTCCAGGGGGAAGAGAGCCAGCACAGGTGAGAGGCACCTCCAGGGGGCCCCTTCAACACTCAAGCCCAGGGGCCCCCACCACCATAAGTCCTGCCCTGCTCCATTAGATGTCTAGAGCTGGGACAAGTTCTGGGCTTGTCTTCCAAGTGGTTGCTAGATAAGAGGACCAGGGGAAGCCTCGAGCGGCACCTGTCACTTTAGTTTGGCCCACTGTCTCAAAGTTGGGTACATGTATGAAGATGGACGGTGCTCCCAGTGCAGATCCACCATTGCAAGAGTCACCAGTCCCAAGCAGGGATGGCCAAGTATTGCTGGTTTCCACAACGCGCCATTAAACCGCCATTACATTTTTGGTACCTGCTATAGGCATTAAGCAATATTGGGGGCCCCAGTATACATGAGGTCCAGGAGTCTCTACGTGTAGAACCCACCTGTATGGAGGAGCGAGACACCCTGGCTTTGTTGAGCGTTCGTCTCCTCTCCCATCGATGGATGGAGTCTTGGACCTCCAGGCTGAGCTGCCGGGTCACTGTGATCTTATCGTAGTTCTTTATGTGCTCCAGAGCCCCGTAAGTGGTGGTCAGGTAATAGGAGCCTAAAAGAAACAAGGAAAAAGTCATTGCCAAAAATGTATCCAGTGTTTTTCAGAGGACGTCCCATAGAACAGCCTTTCTCAACCCTTTCACCCCAGAGGAACCCTTGAAATTATTTATTAGGTCTCTGGGGATTGCCTGCAATAATGAATTTATTGGTGGTCAGAATTCCACCCTTAACCACTTAAAGCGGTTTTCCACCCTAAAGTGGAGTCCCGCTGATCGGAACCCTCCCCCCCTCCGGTGTCACATTTGACACCTTTCAGGGGGGAGGGGGGTGCAGATACCTGTCTAAAGACAGGTATTTGCACCCACTTCCGGCCACATGCTATGGGCAAAAGACGGGTTTTTCTGACTTCCCGTCTGTCGCCCGTTGTGTGCTGGGAACAATCGGCTCCCAGCACACAGCGTGTGAGCCAATCGGTGGGCGCAGCGCGACTCGCGCATGCGCCATAGGGAACCGGGTAGTGAAGCCGGAGCGCTTCACTTCCTGGTTCCCTCACCGTGGATGGCGGGGGGAGCAGCAGAGAGATGAGCGATCGCTCGTCCTCTGCTGCGATCGGCGCGGGACTCCAGGACAGGTAAGTGTCCTAATATTAAAAGTCAGCAGCTGCAGTATTTGTAGCTGCTGGCTTTTAATATTTTTTTCCCATGGCACATCCGCTTTAAGACCCGGACCTTTAGGCAGCTAAAGGACCCGGTCAGTTTTTGCGATTCGGCACTGCGTCGCTTTAACTGACAATTGCGTGGTCGTGCGACGTGGCTCCCAAACAAAATTGGCGTCCTTTTTTTCCCACAAATAGAGCTTACTTTTGGTGGTATTTGATCAGCTCTGCGTTTTTTTTTTTTTTTCGCCATTAACAAAAATAGAGCGACAATTTTGAAAAAAAAATCTATATTTTTTATTTTTTGCTATACAAAATATCCCCAAAAAAGATATATAAAAAACATTTTTTTTCTCAGTTTAGGCCGCACTGACGTATTCTTCTACCTATTTTTTAAAATAAAATAAAAAATAAATCGTAATAAGCGTATATTGATTGGCTTGCGCAAAATTTATAGTTACTAATGGCGGCGATCAGCGTTTCTTTTTTCGTGACCGCTACATTATGGCGGACACATCGGACAATTTTGACACATTTTTGGGACCAAAAAATGCATTGTTTACTGTGAAAATGACAATTGCAGTTTGGGAGTTAACCACTAGGGGCACTGAAGGGGTTAAGTGTGACCTCATATGGTGTTTCCAACTGTAGGGGGGCGGGGCTGGATGTATGACATCATTGATCGTGTTTCCCTATAACAGGGAACACACGATCACTGACGCTGCCACAACGAAGAACAGGGAAGGTGTGTTTACACACACCTCTCCCCGCTCTTCAGCTCCGAAGGACCGATCGCGGGACACCGGTGGCGATCGGGTCCTGCGGTCACGGAGCTTCAAACCGGGTCGCGCGACCCCACGGCTGGGCTTAAAGGGCCACATACAGGTACGTGGATGTGCCCAGCCGCGCCATTCTGCCAACGTATATCGGCGTGAAGGGGTCCTTAAGTGGTTAATGATGGGACTTGTAGTTTTGCAACAGCTGGAGGTCCGCTAATTGCATATCCCTGCTGTAGAGCCTCCCGATCACCGGTGTGTGCAGTTTTACTCGTCATATTTGGCATCTAATTGCTCGACCCATTGCTCGACACACCTCAATACCGGGCCTATTATGGCACTTCTCTCCTACATGTACAAATCATCATTCTTTTGCTAGAAAATTACACAGAACCCCCAAACCTTATATATGTTTTTTTTAGCAAACACCCTAGGGAATAAAATAGCAGTCATTGCAACGTTTTATCTTGCACGGTATTTGCGCAATCATTTTTCAAACACCTTTTTTTTGGAAAAAAAATGTTTCATGAATTAAAAAAAAAAAAAAATTGTAAAAAAAACAGTAAAGTTAGCCCAATTTTTTTGTAAAAGATGAAAGATGATGTTACACCGAGTAAATTGATACCCAACATGTCACGCTTTAAAATTGCGCACACTCATGGAATGGCGCCAAACTTCGGTACTTAAAAATATCCATAGGCAACGCTTTGAAAATCAGGAGATCTAGTGCTAGAATTGTTGCTGGCACTCTAACGCACGCAGCAATACCTCAAATATGTGGTTTAAACGGCGTTTACATATGTTGGCGGGACTTGCGTGTGCGTTCGCTTCTGCGCGCGAGCTACCGGGCACAGGGGGCGTTTTAATTTTTTTTTTTTTCACTTTTTTTAAATTTTTTTTTTTTTTATCACTTTTATTCCTATTACAAGGAATGTAAACATCCCTTGTAATAGGAATCAGTGTGACAGGTCCTCTTTATGGAGAGAGGCGGGGTCAATAAGACCTCACATCTCTCCTCCAGGCTGGAAAGCATGAGATCGGTGAAAAAAAATGTCATTGATCTCATGATCAGTGTTGCTCACTAGCCGCAATCGCGGCTTTCTTTACTTGCAGGTACCCGGGTGTGACGTCATCACATTGCGCCCGGGCCTCTGACGGTCATAGAGATGACCAGTCATCTCTATGCTTCCTGCGCCGGACGATTCCTTCTCCGGGCCCCCGATGGCACGGGAGAGCCCAGAGAAGCACCGGATGGAGGCGGGGGGGGGGGGGAGGGGGATGTCCCCTCCCGCCGCCTATAAGAACGATCAAGTGGCGGAACCGCCGCTATGATTGTTCTTATGATGTGCAGGATCGCCGGCTGAAGACATAGATATCTGAATGATGCCTCTAGCTGCAGGCATCATTCAGATATCCCTCTGCAAAGCCCAGGACGTCATATGACGTCCACCCAGGATGGGAGATCCCCTCTGTGGACGTCATATGACGATGGGCCGGTATTGAAGTGGTTAAGCTAGAATTCTATACAAATGCAGCAATTTAGATGAAAAGTTTATCACTGAAAAAAAAAAAAAACTTTTTGAAAGATAAAAAGTGCATTTTATATACAACTATTTAGAGGAAATGAGGAAAGAGGGACAGAGGGACTTTGTTCCAAATCAGGGACAGTTGGGAACTCTGTGTGCTGGAGCCACATGGTTGTTTGGACACATGGGAAGCAACGAGGATATCCAATTAAATGACCATCATTCTTTGGCCGATTATATACTATACCCTCTGGATGCCCTCTTATGTCTATAGAAGGAAATCATTTTTTAGTCTTTTGTGCCTCTTCTGTGGTCTACAGAATACTGCACAGGGGCCTAATGGGAAACTTAAGTTGGGCAGTCAATTTCTGCCTGATGAAGCCAACCATGGCAAAACACGTTGAGGCTACTATTCCAAGCTGTTCATGAAGAGATGCAAATGGAACCCATTTTGTTATACATTGGAGATGTATCGGTTTTATTGTGATTTAATGATTGAATAAAAAAATCGTATTTAATGTCTTGTCATTCATTACTTGGCACTGTGAACATCTTGATATTTTAGAAATAGAGTTGTTCATTCATTAAATTTTATTTTTTTGTGGCTCAGATCAGGCAGCACCCATTACCTTCTCCCAGCTGCAGCGAAGGGTCCATCAGCTCCATCATATATTCCACATCCAGGAGAAGAGCCACGAGGTCACAGCGGGCCAAGACATACATCAGAACTGGGAGGAAGTCATCTGCTCCGTGGGGCTTCCCTGCAGAAGGGACACAATTCAATCACAAATCTGGTGCTAAGGAATAATTGACACGACAGGGTCCCCCATAGCAAATATCCAGCGCCCCCCCCCCCCCCCACAGCAAATAGCGCCCCACCAGGCAGGGTCCCCCACAGCAAAAAGAGCCCTCCCCCATAGTGTCTTCTTCCGCCCCTACTGACACCAATGATGGGCCCCTATTCATCCCACTGACACCAATGATGGGCCACTATTGCCCCCCCCCCCCCCGACACCAATGATGGGCCACATTTGCCCCCCTACCGACACCAATGATGGGCCACTATTGCCCCCCCCACCGACACCAATGATGGGCCACTATTGCCCCCCACCGACACCAATGATGGGCCACCATTGCCCCCCCCACTGACCAATGATAGGCCACTACTGCCCCCCCCCCCACCGACACCAATGATGGGCCACCATTGCCCCCACCCGCCGACACCAATGATGGGCCACTATTGCCCCCCACCGACACCAATGATGGGCCACTATTGCCCCCCACCGACACCAATGATGGGCCACTATTGCCCCCCACCGACACCAATGATGGGCCACTATTGCCCCCCCCCCCGACACCAATGATGGGCCACTATTGCCCCCGCACTGACACCAATGATAGGCCACTATTGCCCCCCCACTGACACCAATGATGGGCCAATATTGCACCCCCCCCACTGACACCAATGATGGGCCACTATCTCTCCCCCACTGACACCAACAATGGGGTATTATTCCACTCATTGAGATGGGGATTTAATTCTCCCACTGCCATCAATAATAGGACACTATTCCTCTCACTAATGGATTACTATCCCTTCCACTGAGACCACAGATGGAGACAGGGCTAGACTGGGACAAAAAAGTGGCCCTGGACTTCATTCAAACCGGCCCAGGGCACAACACATCAGGGTACAGAGCCCAGCACATCAGGGCATGGGGCACAGAGCACATTAAGGAACATAGCACCACAGGGCACATAGCACATCAGGGCAGGCGGCACATCGTTTACCAGCCAGCATGCAGAGTAGCGCCGGAAGCGTGTGCAATAAGTTCTCTCTCAAGTCACGTTGCAGCTGCCCCCCGGAGGCCCCTCCCTTCTTCTCGTCCATCCCAGATGATGTCACAAGCAAATGGGGATGGACGAGAAGAGAGGCGGGGCCTCCGGGGGGCAGGGAGCAGCTGCAGCGTGACTTGAGAGACTCGCGCTTCTGGCGCTACTCTGCATGCTGGCTAATCTTGATCTACCCGTCAGGTGCCAGCTGTCTGCGATTAACGGGTAGATCGCCACGGACCTCCGACCGGCCCACTGAGCCATCGGCCCACCGGGTTCTCCATCCAGTCCATCCCTGGATGTAGAACCAATTCTCTTACCGACACCAATGACTGAGCACTTTCTTCCACCAACATCAAATGATGTAATTTTTTTTTTCCTCCCCACTGACCACCAAGCCTATGGCATCGTTTACCCTTCACTGATGCTAGGGCATTTTCATCTCCCACTGGTCAGTCTGGTCCCCCTAAATTGAGGGGCAGTAAACTGGCCCTTTGTTTGAAGTTTGTAATAGAATCAGAATTAAAGGGGTTGTAAAGGATACAATTTATTTTTCCTAAATAGCTTCCTTTACCTTAGTGCAGTCCTCCTTCACTTACCTCATCCTTCCATTTTGCTTTTAAATGTCCTTATTTCTTCTGAGAAATCCTCACTTCCTGTTCTTCTGTCTGTAACTCCACACCGTAATGCAAGGCTTTCTCCCTGGTGTGGAGTGTCGTGCTCGCCCCCTCCCCTGGAATACAGGAGAGTCAGAACGCCCGCTAACACACAGCTCCTTTCTCTATCTGCAACGTAGAGAGCATCATAACTCTCCTGTAGTCCAAGGGAGGGGGGCGAGTACGACACTCCACACCAGGGAGAAAGCCTTGCATTACTGTGTGGAGTTACAGACAGGAGAACAGGAAGTGAGGATTTCTCAGAAGAAATAAGGACATTTAAAAGCAAAATGGAAGGATGAGGTAAGTGAAGGAGGACGGCACTAAGGGAAAGGAAGCTATTTAAGGGGGAAAAAAAATGTACATTTACAACCCCTTTTAAACTGAAAAGCTGCACTACCAACTCTCCACCTGCAGGGGTCATTGTTGTGTCATTTCATTACTAGCCATTGCACAAGGAGGTCCAACACTCAAATATTCCGTCAGCAGTTATGGTTTACAGAAATTGGTGTAAGCGGCGGTTTGCGCTCGTGTTGTGGTGAAGAGGACATGTGTGATGACGGGAACAGAAATATGCGCAACCAGAATTACATTCCCCCAGCTTTGATCTGGCAAGAGCCAAACGGGTGCCGAATGTGATTTAATCAAGAATGAAGGAGGATTGTTACCCTTAAAAATGGGGCAGAAACCGCCCAATAAGGACAGGCAATGCTCAGATTTGGGCGTGTCCCTTTTTTTTAGAGCCATCTATGGTAAAGATAAGCGTAGAACCTTTAAAAGTGGACCTGAACTCAAAGTAAAGGTTTTCCGTCCCCATTAGCAACATCTACAAATGTTACTTTTGCCCTAGGCTGTGTCCTGAAAGATTTAGGTTTTGTGTCGAATTCCTCAAGAAAAAAAAAAAAAGGAGCACAGCACCTGAGCAATCCTCTTCTGTAGCCCCATAGCTGTATATCTGCAGTGTGAGATCATCTAAGGTAGGGGCTACCAACCCCTGGGCTGCAGACCCGTTTCGGTAGCTAGAAGCTGGGAATGCGCGGTGGGGGTTGGCAGAGCAAGCCGTTGTAGTGTCACATTCCGCTCCCTATCACAGAATGCTCCGGAAGTTTCAAAATCCTGTATTTAAGCATATAAGCTCCGTTTTGTGTTGAAACAGTGACATCTAAAACTCAGATGGGTGTAACAAGATGTCCGCTTGCCCCCTTTTCACTCAATCATTACTGTGCAGGAGCATAGGTGTGCGCAGCCTATTGCATTAGGGTGTGCACCCCAAAGCTCAAACATATTTGCATGTGTATATACAGTATACTGATGGTGTCAGCAGAGCGGTGGACGGTGTCAGTAGGGCAGTGGATAGTGTCAATAGTTTTTTATTTTTATTATATATTTATTTTATTTTAGGAGCCCCATCAGCTTTGGTGAAATATCAGGGGTCTATTTTTGTGCGTTACTGCACACTTAACGCAGTATATTTCTGTGCATTACTGCATGTTTAACGCAGTATATTCCAGTGTGTTACTGCACATTTAATGTAGCATATTTCTGTGCATTAGTGCACGTTTAACGTTGTATATTTCGGTGTGTTATGTGCCGTTTAATGCTGTATTTTTCTGTGCGTTAGTGCATGTTTAACGCAGTATATTTCGGTGCAATGTGCACAACACAGGGTGATTTGGGTGTGCCCAGGCACACCCTGTGCGCACGCCTATGTGCAGGAGTGTAGCAAGATGGCGGCGAAGGAACGTCACTTCTTGGGGAGCGTAATGTGACAAGACACCGGTGTAGTGCCACATTCCGCTCCCTATCACAGAATGCTCCGGAAGTGACGTTTTGTCACCGCCATCTTGCTACACCCCACACTCCTGCACAGTAATGATAGAGTGTGAAGGGGGCAAGCGGACATCTTGTTACACCCACCGGAATTTTAGATTTCAGTTATTTTCAACACAAAACTGAGCTTATATGCTTAAATGATGCAAGCAACATTCATAGGTAAATAAAGGCGGCCTTCATATGTATATCATGCCCCTCTGCAGTGAAGAGATGATGTGCTGTACCCTCTAGCAACCTGTCATTGAGCAGTTTTACTCTACAGTAATCTCTAGCAAACACTCAAGAAGAAATCATGTGCTGTAACCTCTAGCAACTAATCAGTGAGCCGTAATGTGTGCTGTAACCTCTAGCAACCAGTCAGTAAGTGGTAATGATATGCAGTAACCCAGGGCTCGACAAATCCCGGTCGCCAGGGCGACTACAAATAGTGTCCTGGCGACTTGGCTTGGAGCTGGCGCCATCTGGTGGTGAGCCGTTGGCATTACAACTTAAGCATTACAAGTTAAACAGCAATTCTAATGTCATTTTTCACTATTTTCACTGCCCTCTTCTTCCCTCTAATTAGAACCCCCAAACATTATATATATTTTTTATCCTAACACCCTAGAGAATAAAACGGCGATCGTTGCAATACTCTGTCACGCCGTATTTGCGCAGCGGTTTTACAAGCGCACTTTTTTGGGAAAAAATTACACTTTTTTAAATAAAAAAAATAAGACAACAGTAAAGTTATCCCCATTTTTTTTAATATTATGAAAGATAATGTTACGCCGAGTAAATTCATACCCAACATGTCACGCTTCAAAATTGCGTCCGCTCGTGAAATGCCGACAAACTTCAACCCTTTAAAATCTTCATAGGCGACGTTTAAAAAAATCTACAGGTTGCATGTTTTGAGTTACAGAGGAGGTCTAGAGCTAGAATTATTGCTCTCGCCCTACCAATCGCGGCGATACCTCACATGGTTTGAACACCGTTTACATATGTGGGCGCTGCTCACGTATGTGTTCGCTTCTGCGCGCAAGCTCATCGGGACGGGGCGCGTTTTCTGGCTCCTAACTTTTTTAGCTGGCTCCTAGATTCCAAGCAAATTTGTCAAACCCTGCAGTAACCTCTGGCAACCAATCGCAATCACTGCCGGATCTGATACAGTAAACTAATTTTAAGTCTAGCTGATATTTATTGTATGTCTCAGAGAAGGTGGAGAGCAAAATTGCATGGGGGGGGCCCGCCCAAAAATTTTTTTGCCCAGGGTCCAATCAACATTAAAGAGGGCCCTGCTGATGGGGCCCGAGCCCAGTACAGGAGGACTGACTGTACTCCCATGCACTACCATGCACAGCTGCCCCAGATTCCGAGTGCACCAATTTTAGTAAATCTCCATAGTGAAGAAGGCAGCATGAAAGTCGATAACAAGAGAAGAAAAAAAATAAAAATCAGCTGCCCAGGCAACACTGGCGACTCACCAAACTAGTTACCAACCCAATCCAAAAGTACAAAGCATTAGTAACATGGTCACGACACCAGGAATGAAGGACAGATACAGTAAGAGAACCTTAAATACTTGTTTGCCCAGGACAGGCCACATACCTGGGTTCCCAGCGGCCATGGAGTCGTAGATGAGCTTGCATGCTTTCAGCAGGTAGGTGATCTTCTTCTCTGGAGAGTAGGTCTTGTGCATGGTCCCAAACTTCTGGGTAATCTTCTCCATCAAGCCGCTGTCTGGCACGCTGGTGGTGACGCCCAGGTCGGTGGTGGTGGTGTCCTGGATGACCAGCTGGTTCTCCGTCATAAGTCTCATTGAGTCGTCCTTCTCGTGGATCTCCCGGAGGTAACGTTCAACGGGGGCCTTGAGCGGCTTCAGGACGCACTTGCACAGAGCTGCCTCCACGATGGCGTCTGTGGTGGGAACATAGACGAGAGCAGTGGAAATTACCAGCGGAAAGTCGAATTGCATGTAGTTTCAGTCGTTTTCCTTTGAGGATCAGCCATTGTTGACTTGAAACATCCGCACATTTCTGAACTATCGGCAGTTATACTGGGATGAGGTCTGCGGCCGCAGGCCTCATCCCAGTACAATTTTTTTTGGGACAGCGGTTGAAATAGCAAATCAGACAGCTTAACCACTTAAGACCTTTAGGCAGGTAAAGGACCCGGCCAGTTTTTGCGATTCGGCACTGCGTCGCTTTAACGGACAATTGCGCGGTCATGCGACGTGGCTCCCAAACAAAATTGCCGTCCTTTTTTTCCCACAAATAGAGCTTTCTTTTGGTGGTATTTGATCACCTCTTTTTTTTTTTTTGCGCTATAAACAAAAATACAGCGACAATTTTGAAAAAAATTCAATATTTTTTACTTTTTGCTATAATAAATATCCCCCCAAAAAAATATATAACATTTTTTTCCCCTCAGTTTAGGCCAATACGTATTCTTCTACCTATTTTCGGTATAAAAAAAAAAAAATCGATTAGTTTGCGCAAAATGTATAGTGTTTACAAAATAGGGGATAGTTTTATTGCATTTTTATTATTTTTTTTTACTACTAATGGCGACGATCAGCATTTTTTTTTCTCGTGACTGCGACATTATGGCGGACACATCGGACAATTTTGGCACATTTTTGGGACCATTTACGGTTTACTGTGAAAATGACAATTGCAGTTTGGGAGTTAACCACAAGGGGGCGCTGTAGGGGTTATGTGTGACCTCATATGTGTTTCTAACTGTAGGGGGGCGGGGCTGGACATGTGACATCATTGATCGTGTTTCTCTATATTAGGGAACACACGATCAATGACAGCGCCACAGTGAACAACGGGGAAGCTGCGTTTACACACACCTCTCCCCGTTCTTCAGCTCCGGGGACCGATTGTGGGACTCCAGCGGCGATCGGGTCCGCGGGCCCGCGACCCACAGCTGGGCACTTAAAGAGGACGTACAGGTACGTGCCCAGCCATGCCATTCTGCCAACGTATAACTGCAGGAGGCGGTCCTTAAGTGGTTAATTGCTATTAGAAGCAGCGGGAGACCTGAGCAACCAGCCGCCACTAGGGGGACCACATTTCCAAACTACCATTCAGGGACACCAGCCCTTCCCAAAAATCAGCTTGTGCTGCAACAAATCACAGCACAGTGATTGGACACAAGAGGCAGGATTTATGATTTCTCCAATCACAAGCAGGGGGAGGGATTGTGCTCCTCCAGGCCAGGACAAGTACTGTCAGTGAGTAAAGCGGTGATGTGACGGCCTTTTTTGGGGGCATCAGATTTTCCCGGGGGGGGGTGGCTGTGTCAGTTTCATTCCGGGACACTGTATTGCCCTGGAATGAATGTGCCCGGGACAGACCTGCAAAATGCGGGACTGTCCCGGGCAATCCGGGACACGTGGTAACCCTAGCCGCCACGTCAAGATTGGCTTTGATCGGCTGTTGGTGATAGCAACCTCAGAAAAAGGATTACATGACATCACTTCTGGTTTACCTGGATCTTATCTTTATTTTGATGCAAGCGCAGACCTTGCTATTTAAAAGGGGAGTTCCACCCAAAAATGGAACTTCCACTTTTTGGGACCCTCCCCCCCTCTGGTGTCACATTTGGCACCTTTTAGGGGGGAGGATGGAGCAGATACCTGTGTAATAGAGGCATTTGCTCCCACTTTCTGGCATGGGTCGACGCGGTGACCTACGCCACTTCCTGCGCCTATTCTGTCCTCCCCCGCTGTCTTCTGGGAGTCACACAGGTCCCAGAAGACAGCAGGGACCAGTGAGGACGCGCATGGGCAGTACGGAAACCCGATTCCCTTACCGAGGATGGCAACAGCAGCAGCCGAGAACAGGTCGGCTTCAGCCGCCGACATTGCGGGCGCCCAGGACAGGTAAGTGACCATATATTAAAAGTCAGCAGCTGCAGTATTTGTAGCTGCTGGCTTTTAATATTTTTATTTTTTTTAGGCGGACCTCCGCTTTAATGAATCGTAGTCTTAACATTCTATACCATGGGAGGCAATTTGTTTTATCCTAACATATAGACACATGAAACCAGCGATACCTTAGAAAGAAATAAAAGACTTTCTAGCCAAGTATCCAACAGTGAAACCCAAAAAGGGAGGACAAAGGCCAGAACCTTAAGGTTCCCGCGATATGGTCTGGCCTTTGTCCTCCCTTTTTGGGTTTCACTGTTGGATACATGTTATATGGAAATAAGGAACTAGAAATGTGCAATTTGTTTCCTTCCGAATTTGTTTAATGAATTTCGACAAATTCGGGAAACATCCGAATTTACAAAAACCCATTTAACACATTTTCCGATTATTCATAAATTAAAAAAAAAAAAATAGCATATTCGAATATTCATAAATCACAAGATTCAAAAGAATGAAAATCTAAGTGGAGGTTCACCCTATAAAAAATGTCTAACACTACATCCAGCCCAGTTCTGCATATAAAATGACACTGACCTTTTTTTTTTTTCTGCCGTATTAGCCGTTTAGCCTTAGAATTCATCATGGCTTCCGGGTAGGGAATCCCGCGGGAGTGGGCGTTCCTATTGACATGCTAAACGACGGCGCACACAGCGCGTCACGACTTCCCGAAGGAAGCTCGGGTCGGCTCGGCTCTATTCGGCGCCTGCGCACCGGCGCCGAATAGAGCCGAGCCGACCCGAGCTTCCTTCGGGAAGTCGTGACGCGCTGTGTACGCCGTCGTTTAGCATGTCAATCAATTGGAATGTCAATAGGAACGCCCACTCCCGCGGGATTCCCTACCCGGAAGCCGCGATGAATTCTAATGCTAAACGCTATCTACGGCAGGAAAAAAAAAAGGTCAGTGTCATTTTATATGCAGAACTGGGCTGGATGTAGTGTTAGAAATTTTTTATAGGGTGAACCTCCACTTTAACTATTACTATTAAATTATAGGTGTTGGAATTGTCTTTCAAATTTGGCTGTTAGAGAACGTAACGAATATGAATTCATCCGAATAGAACGAATGCCGTAACAAATGGAACATAACGAATTAACAACATTAACTTTTTATTATTTTTATTAATTCATTAATAATAAACAACTTTTTATATTATTTCATTCCGTTCCAATTGTTTAGATGCGGCATTCATTAATTGGGATCATTGTAACTTCGGATAAATTCGTATTCGTTACGTTGACCAACAGCCAAAATTTGAAAGGAAAATTCCAATACCTATAATTTAATAGTTTAGTTATAAGTTATTCCGAATTTTCGTTCTTTCGGATTTTCCCTTCTTATTTTTTGAATTTTCAAATGTTCGGATTTATGAATTTCGATCATAACGAATGACCCCAAACAAAAAAAAAACAAAAAAACAGACAACCACAAAAAAAAAAAAAAATTGGCAGTGCACATGTCTATAAAATGAACTGCACAGCACTATCTA